>NW_006922326.1:777623-784610 GCF_000298275.1 Orycteropus afer afer
GCCAGACCAACCTTACAAGAGATGCTAAAGGGAGCCCTTTGAACAAAGAAGCAACAACAACCAACAACAACTGACCGTTAACACACACATGATGATGTAACCCAGAAACCAACCCAGCTACGGAAGTATCCAAAATAAATAAGCCTACAAGATTGTAAACAGGGAAGCAGAGACACCAATTGGCAAATGAGGACAACTACAAACCAAAAAGGGAAAAAATTCTGTGTCATTACAGAACTTATAGATGGTAGGGAAGTCAAGACAACTCCAAGATAGAACAGACTGTTGGACACTTGGGAAGAAAACTGTAAATCACAGGATAACCTGAAAGAAAAAAGATAAACCTTCACATCAAAATAAAAAACAGGACCAGCATAAATATTCAGCAAATACTAAAACAATAGCAGTGAAGGAAGTGATAACATGATTCACAAACAAAATGAGCTCAGCATAGAAAATTATATGGAACAAAGAAATGGACACAATGAAAATGCTCATGGCAAAAATGACAGCAACAAATTAATATTTGCTGATAATTACATATCTGGCAAGGAACTTATCTCTAAGATTGATGGAAAACTCCAACGCCTCAACACCAAAGGAATTAATCCAATTGAAAAATGGGCAGAAGACATGAATAGACACTTCACCAAGGAGGATATTCAGGTGGTCAGCTAATACATGAAAAGATGCTCACAATCATTGGCCATCAGAGAGATGGAAATCAAAACAACAATGAGATACACTGTCCCACCCCAGCACTGATGGCAAGGTTCAATGAGAAAGAAAATAACAAATGCTGGTGGTGATGTGGAGAGATTGGGACTCTCATACACTGCTTGTGTGACTGTGAAGTGGAAAGCAATATGGCGATTCCTTAGAAAGTTGGAATTCGAGATACCATTTGACCCAGCAATCTCATTACTAGGTATATATCCTAGAGAGGTGAAAGCCAGGATAGGAACAGATACATGCACGCTCATGTTCATCAAAGCACTATTTACAATAGCAAAAAGATGGAAACAACCTACGTGCCCATCAGTGGAAGAGTGGATGACCAAACTACAGTACATACACATACTGGAATGCTATGCAGCACTAAAGAATAATGTAGAGTCTGCAAAACACCACATAATATGGATGAACTTGGAGGACATTATACTGAGTGAAGTAAGTCAATCACAGAAGGACTAATACAGTATTAGTTCATTGTTGTGGAGAGTCAAGGAAAGGTTTATAGATGGGGGAAACTTTCTTTGTTGGTTGCCGGGGGGAGGGGAGGGGCGGGAACACTGCAAAATAAATAAATAAAATGCACTGACCCATGTCACTTTATTTTTGTGTATTTCACTGTACATAAATTATATTTCAATAAAATACATTTTTTAAAAAAAGGATACTATGGTTAAGACCAAGGTGACACAGTTAATCTGGCCTGTCAAAGACTTGAGAAAGGCTATGATGCCCTGGCTGGTTCTTGAAAGCCAAGAAAGAGTTGGCTAGGAAAGGAAGAGGAGAAGAGCATATGTAAAGAGACAGAAGTTTGAAAAACATGGCATATTCAGGGAACTCCAAATAGCTTCCATGGTTGGAGTATGGGATATAAATGAGACTCAACTAGTACAAAGGGAGCAAAACACAGAAGACCTTTTGTGGCATGCTAGGGAGTTTGGATTTTATTCTCAGGGTGAAGGAGGATTATTAAAGGCTGTTGAATATGTGGATTGTAGAGGATCAGAAAGAAAACTCCAGGAGTCCAGCAAGAATGATGAGGGCCTGAACTAGGGCAGTGTGGATAGAGAGGAGAAGATAGTTAAAAGTTGAAATTGATTGCACTTGAACTAAGATTTTGGGGGATTAAGGGGAGGAGACATTAGGCAATTCCCAGGTTTCTTACACCCATAATCACAGGCAATGGTTGTTGTTGTTGTTGTTGTTATGTGCCGTTGAGTTGGACCCAACTCATAGAGACCCCTCCTTGGGTTTCTGAGGCAATGGTAGAACCGAAGAAAAACCCAAACTCACTGCTTTCAAGCAGGTTCCGACTCATAGACCCCTCCTTGGGTTTCTGAGGCGGTATCTCTACAGAAGTAGCTCTCCCAATCTTCCTTCCAAGGAGTGGCTGGTGAACTTGAACCGCCAGCCTTTTGGTTAGCAGTCAAATGCCTTAGGCACTACGCCACCAGAGCTCCCCAGGCAATGGTAGAGTCACTTAATAACACAAGGAATACTGAACAGGCCGTTTTTGTTTTTTGCTAAGAGCTATTCAGGTTTGCACTTTCCTAGTTTGAAATTCCAGTAAACATGAGAGATGTTCAGAAGGTTGGAACTTTGGGTTGAGAGACTTGAAAGGTATCAGAATAAAAGTTGTAAATGGAGCCATAGGTGTAGATGAGATTGTGCAGAAGTGTGTAGACTGAGAACAAAGCAGAAAGAAAAATCCCAGGAACTATAGTATCTCCCTCTTCTGAATGCCTATAGCATTTGTCTGTAACTCTTACGAAATCTGTTCTATACTGCAGTAAACATTTAGCTCAGTGTGCACAATGCATCGTGCTAAGTATGTGGATACAAAGAAAAGAAGATTCTCTCATCCAAAAAGACTATAACCTAATTGTGGAGAAAGAGATATACACAACTATTACACAAAGGAAACAAAATGAAGAGCTATAAATGAGCTTAGATGAGGCAATTAATTCAGTGGGGCAGATCACACAGGTTTCAAGAGGGGAGGAAGCATTTGTGTTGCACTTTGCAAAATAAGTTGCTTTTGACAAGCAAGGAAGGGGAAGGAAAGGCTAGTAATTTAATACGACTTCAGAATGGAGGGTAGAAAGTGATGGTGAGGGATGAAGCTGCAAAGGTGGCTTTAGGCCAGGATCTAGGAGGCTGGGAATCCCTCTGAGTTTTCTTAGGAGTTCATTTCAAAGAAAGCATATACCTTATGTATATTCAAGTCCTCACAATGCAGCAGATTCATTCCTGCCTATTCCCTAATTTCTCCTTTAAGAACAGTGAGTCAAATAGGCATATGGGGTGAACATTTACATCAGGTAGATACACACCTTAGAAAAATCAACCATAGAACAGAAGGGCAGTACTTGCATAGAGAGACAGCTCAGGGGGCAGGATGCATAGGAAAGAAGGACACAGGGAAGAGGTAACTACAGGGTGAAGTGGGAAGAGAGATGTTGCATTGTGGGGAATTGCAGTCAATGTCATGAAACAAGATGTATATGAACTTCTGTATGGAAAATGAATTTGGTCTGTCAACTTTCACCCAAATCACAAAAATTTAAAAAAAAAAAAAGAGTAAAAAATGCTAAAGGAAGAGTATGGATGGATGGTCACTGGGAAGAGGTAACTATGGGGAGGAAGTGGGAGGGGAGCTGTTGCATTGTAAACTGTGGTCAATGACATGAGACAAAGTATATTGTGAACTGCTGTATGGAAAGTGAATTCGCTCTGTAAATCTTCACCCAAATCACAATAAATAAAATAAAATAAAAAAGGCAAAGGGCTTAAGAAAATAGTACTATATATTCTTTATGGCTATAGTAAATATGTAAAAATATAGAAGAAAGACTGCCTATCAAATTTTGGCAAGCATTTTTTCCTAGGGAAAGATGGAGAGAAATGAGATTGGGAAGCAGAGGACTCGAACATATCTGTGAAGTTTTATTTCTTAAAACAAAAAGACTCTGAAGCAAAAGGGACAAAATGTTAACTTTGTTAAATCTGGGTGAGAAATACATTGTGGTTCCTCATTATTTATTGTGTTTGAAATATTTAATAACAAATAATAAGGGAAAAGAAAGTGCCTTTAAAAAAAATGCTAAAGGAAATCTAAAAATCATCAAGCTAAGGCTTTAGGTTTTTATATGCTTTTTCTCAATTCACTATTTCAATTCTGCAAAATGCTGTGTGAGTGGAACTTCAGTTACCTGGCTTCATTATAAGACTTTCACTGCATACAAGAGTATGATTTCACTCCGATGCTCGCATTTGAATCTGTGGCTGAAAGCATTGACAGAAATCACATTTTCATAACACTTCCTTGGCATGCTGAAGGAAAACAAAATGTATAGTGCTGATTAAGTCATTAAGTGACTTTGAAAGTGATGGATTATAAAGTAAATAATAGAGATAAAGGAGAATATTTTAAAGATTAAAAATATTTTATTTAAACTTTTCTTCATAAACACTTTTAACATTTTTTTTTAAATTTAAAAACAGAATGGATAGCATAAACATGTTTGAATAGATTATATCCACGGCTTGGGAAAAATTACCTGACAAAAATGTAAAGGCTTTCAAAACAGGTATAAAAGGCAAACCTTAAATTATTCTAAGATTTTTATATTGGCCCTAGGGTTATTTGACTACTGGCCAAAAATGTACCTAAAAGGTCAAAATATTTTTCTATAGACAAAGTATGCCCAAGACGTAAAGGGCATATACGAGTTAGGTAGAAAATAACCTCTCTGATCACCTCACTGGAACATTCCTTCAGCAAGCAAACATTTAACCCTTACTGCTATACTGATTAATGAAATCATTTAATGCAATTGTTCCCAAAGATGTAAAAAGAAAATCCAAGAATATTAAGGGGGAACAAAGCTGATCGCATTCTCTCAATGTTACTTGGGTAATATTGAAGTTACACTGGTATACTGAAAGGGTATGACTTCCATGAGTTTATCTATTCCAGTCTATGCCTACTGATTGACTCTGTAAACTCTCAGTAAACTAATTTTTCAGGGTTTTCATTTTCAAGATAAATCTCTTTTTAGAAGATATTTATTCCCAAACCAACTCTAAACCAATTGAACAAATTTATGATCCCTAAAATGTTCAGAGTACAAAAAATGAAAACTGTAATAGGCAAACAAGAAAACTGGCACTAGCAGTTTTACTGCCGTATAGCCCTCAATTATGTTTAATTTACACTATTATCTATGTTGTTTTACTTCATTCTAAAATTTTAAATTATGTATTCTCAAAAGAGCTAGTCTTTTCTGAGAGATAGCTTATAAACTGAAATTTTATATTATCAACTGAAATGTTATGACCTACCACCACATATACATATATAAAAATAGTCCCACTGAACGTTTAGCATGTTTAGATTATGCAGCTCAAATAATTTGTTACAAAATATTTTAAAGCTTAGTTTCATGTAATTAAGACAGAACTCTCCATTTTTACCACTTCTCCCCACACAGATGTGTGTCCTTTACTACGATGCAAGCAGGCTGCCCAGAATGAGGTGTCCAAAGGTGCTGCTTTAAAAAGGGTAAGTGAAGGGCTCAGTCAATATTTCACAAACTATTATAGTAACACTCACATAAAGCGGAGTAATGAAGACACAGAGAAAGCTGTCTCAAGAAAAGCTACTATTTCTATTAATTAAGCTTTGCTTTTTAAAAACCAGTAGTATTTCTTTCAATACAAAACCTTCAATGTGAGAATCTTGCATTTTATGAAAAGGTTGTAGTGCAAGGATTTTCTTTAAGTAGATTAAAATCAAAATTTAGAAGATTAAAGACGTGGATGGAAAGAGAACAAACATTTCTAATTTAGATGCAATTAATGAAGATCAGCTATCTTTGTAAAGTCTGGCATTTAAAATGTAAAGTGAAAATTAACACATATAAAGATCACAACAGTTACACTGTATAGTTTCCAATCTCCTACAGAATTTTTTAAAAATTTCTATTTTGAGCACATACAATGTATATAAACAAAAACGGTTCCAAATAAAGCACACAAAAAATAAACTTGAAAATTTTTTCCATAGTTTAGTATAACAAAAATAAATCTCTTTCAACAATTATATCATGATTTTAAAAGGGAATGTAAATTCATCATGGATTTAAAATAACCTAAATTAGAACTACGTATAAACAGAAGCATTTTCTCATACATTCAGGACCCAAGCAAATAGCAACTATTCTTAAAGCTCAAAACTGATTACAGCTAACATCAGGTCAGACAAGCCTTACATGAAGCCAAACCCAGTTAGTTCAAGTTAAGATTTCACAGAAGTTTACAAAAATTAACTTTGACCATGATCTTGTGTCTTTAAAATGGAACACCAAGAATATTCAACTATTTGCCCAGATATTATCATGATTAGGGCTATGAAGTCAGATTTAAGCAATACAAGAGAACCACCACTGAAATGTTAAAAGCCTTTGATATGGGTACCCTGTTTTGACAGCTCTTTCAGTCTCTTTTAGCAAAAGACCTCAAAGAGGAAAATCATGAAGATGCTATTTTCTTTAAAGCAAAACAGCACACATACAATAACCCAAACCATCTATTAGAAAAAACTTAAATAGTTAACCTAATTCCTACTTTTCAAATTTTTTATATTACCACAGCAAACAATCACATTTCATTTTTAGATTTTGAAAATAAGTGATAGGATCACCAAATGAAAATTTATGTTTTATACAAAGAGTACTATTACCTTGACTTCTAAAACAAATGCCTTTTTTCCTTCTTTTTAAAAAGCAATTTGTGTACCTGATTCTTTAAACTAAAATGCCTCCAATTGTGGAGTTTTAAAATCAAGTTATATTTAATAATTATGTCTAACTGAATTAAAAATAAAAAGTCTTCACATTTCCATGACTTCACGTTCCCATTTTATGTTCAGTGATGGCAGCAGCAAAAAAAAGAAGAAATTAGAAAATTTATACAACAGCCATATAGAAGGCATTGCAATATTGCACCAATATTCAAAGATGTGGCAAGTGTTGCCAGTGTAGGTATAGTCTGTACCAGACAGACTCAGCTCTTGAGAAACTGGCATCAATTTGAATGATCCACTCCCTGGTTATATTTGCTTAATTTTGTCAACTATATTTTTTTCCTTTGCATTTAAAGTGTTGAAAGGTACAGCTAATTCTAAAACACTTATTATAGCTGCTTTTAAACAATTATTCTTGATTCACTCTCAATTTAGGGTACTGTCCTTCA
>NW_006922326.1:784945-787780 GCF_000298275.1 Orycteropus afer afer
AATCAATAACAGATGCAGCAGCCTCATTTTAAGTACAGACTGGGAGCTGCGCTTAAGTTTAATGGAGCCTTTATTTAGGAGTTTGATATCACCTAGCTTCTCTATAAAAGTGCTTGCACACTGCAGGGTCAGAGCTTGTCACATACCATTCCAATTCTCTCTAAAAACAGGGCAATGTTAAACAGACTTCAAAGAACAACATTTTAAAAAGAAGAGAGATATATGATAAAGGACACTAATGCTTACTTGTGAAAATAAAACATAAAGTGTTAGTTTTCCTAAATCCATACAGGTTTCAGGAATATAAGGGGTTTAAATATTACTGAGTCAGTATGGACTAAAGATAGGCTACTCTGATATGAAATGAGGACTCCAGTTATTTTAATTTTCGAAAAATATTAACACATGAAAAGATGTTACATCTAAAATCCAACAAGTATGGCGAACTGTGTGCAAATGCACTACCTTAAAAATATAGAATCCTAACCACACATAAAAGATGTACCTTATATATTTGTCGGATGTACGCAAGTATGGATATGCTTTCACTAACACAATGCGGATAAGAGAAGGCAGCTTAGAAATAGTGTCTTGAATATAAAAAGTTAATTTAGTAGAAAATTTGTATTTTTGCATTTTCAGCAAAAAAAGCCATGCAAAAAGGTCAACAGTTTTAAACTTTTAAATAAAATAAAAAAGCTTAACAGACTGAAATACACTGAAATAAATGTCCAAAAAGATTTCAGATAAAGACAGAAACTGAAATCACATCCAGTGACACTTATCAGGTCTTTTCTTAGGAGATTTGTGAATCTTACCTACACTGAGATCTTAAAGCTTAAAATCAATTTCCCAGATAAGTGGATCATTCTATTAAACTGCTTCTAGAAGTAGTTTCAAGAGCTAGCGCTTAGAATTAACTTATTGCATGATTTTGAGGCCACTAAAAAGAAAAAAAGGATGTTAGCACAAAATGAAAACTTACGATATTAGACCAATGGCTTTGATAGTTAATTAAACTAGTGAGGTTTTTCTTCATTATATTTGTAATTAATTATGTATCACAAACAAATGCTTTTATTTGCCATTTTTTTTTTTTTAGCAAGGAAGCAGATGTCATCAGTTACAACGTCTAACCTCATCCAGTATATAATCAGGAAAATGCAAGTTGCATACTTGTAAACCATCCAGCTTGCATGGCATTCGAGGGTATTCATCTTCCTTCCATTTATTTTCTTCAGGATCAAAAGTGAGAATAGAATCGCTGTAATGGCCATTATAGCAAAGGCCACCAAGAACCATTATTTGTTTGTCCAGTACAGTCACACCATGGCCACTTCTACCAATTGGCATGGATGCCAAGATGGTCCACTGATCAGTCTCTGGGTTGTACACTTCTGTGGAAGGGCATCCCTGAGATTCAAAAGAGGCCCTCAAGATCACACAAACACCACCAAAGACATAAAGCTTGCCATTGTAAGAGATCATCTTGTGAAAGCATCTTGCGTAATTCATTTTGCTCTTATTCTCCCAGCAGTTGGTAACCACTTGAGTTCTCCTAGTACGTTGTTCTATTGTCCCTTCTTTACTTGGGTCAAAGACACATACTTGTTTAGAAGTGGAAGATGATGTGATTCCACCAGTGATAAACAACTGGTTATTGAGCACTGTCCCCTCATGACCATATTTGTTGACTGGATAAGGATCTACAAATTCCCATTTATCATTGGTGATGTCATATCGCTCTGTTGAATAAAAGGTCTCGTCCCTGGTTCTTCCTGCTACTGCGTATATGAATTTTCCAATGACTCCAACTGCAAATTCTGAACGTGGAACAGACATGTCTGCCATTCGTAGCCAAGAATTCTGTCTTGGGTCATACCTGAACACTTTAGAAGAAGCATGAAATTCACCATCAGAACCTAGCTCTTCTCCCCCCAACAAGAAGACAAAGTTATTGACAATAGCAAGGCAGTCTGGTCGTAGAGGTACTTGTGGGCCTTCCAGCTCCCACCAGACTCTTGGTTTCTTTAAGAGTAGTATTTTACTGTTTACCATGCTATGTCCAATCATTCCTCGGAATACTGTAGTTTGAGGTTTGGCAGAACGAATTCGACTAGATTTTGTTTCCATCAAAGGCTGCTGGTGAACATACTGAAAGTAATTCAATGCTTGTTCAACTTCACACCGCAGTTGACGAGAGTATCTGTAAAATTCTGATGTCTTAACCTAAGAATACAAGTAAAAGAATTTAATCAAAAGAAAAAGTATCAATGGCAAACAAAGTATCATAGCTCACTGATTACTGTATTACTTTAGACACACTTTACTAAAATGCTTTTCTTGCTAAGGTCACATACTTCTTTTTATAACAAAGGTTTTATTTGTAATAGTCTGTGCACATTCCCAATCTTTTTAAAGTAAACAAGTTATTTTTCAGGCACAAATGGTACTTCAAAGCATAGGGAAATTCATCTAACAAAATGTATTCAGCAACTACTATATATGAGGCTCTGGGCTACAAGTGAGCATATGCTTTACAGTACAGGAGACCATGCCCATGGTTTTCTTAACCACAAGTAACACTGTAAAATAAATCATGACTGAGTAATTTAGAGAAAATGTAGTGAGAATCTAAGTATATATAAAACTCCCAGTTGGTTTTTGACATATAGAGATTTATTTGGTCTGACATTTGACTGCTAACCAGAAGGCTGATGGTTCAAACCCACCAGCCACTCCTTGGAAGGAAGACTGGGTGATCTAATTCCATAGAGATACCGCCTCAGAAACCCAAGGAGGGGTCACTTGAGTCAAAATTGACTGGATGGCAGT
>NW_006922326.1:788070-792316 GCF_000298275.1 Orycteropus afer afer
TATGAAGCACTTTTAAGCATTATTCTAAGTGCTGTGGGGAGATATAAAGTAAGTCTACGATGCAATTCTTTCCCTCAAAGAACTTAGAATACATATTTGAGGAAATGAAAGCAAATACAAATTTATCAATAAGTAAGTAAATCAATCAAGTTGCCAATTCGGTACAAAGCTGAACAGCACATCTGTGATTGCTGCAGACCTTTAGATACCAAATATTGTCAAGTACTTAATATTTGACATCAAATAGGAAGTCAGAGATCAAGCAGAAAAAGCCTGCACCATAATGTGGCAAGGATAAAACAAGAAGGTCTTAAATTTGGGTAGTAGAAGTTAGATACTATAAAGATAAAAATCTTTAGAATTCTATGATGATTTAAAGAAGGAATAGGGTGAAAATGTGAGGACTCAAACGTGATTTTAGGATTTAGACTTCAGGTGATAGGGGTATGATAAATCTGGGAAGACAAACTGATTTGGGAGAGGTATTCAGCTTCACTGGTGATATGAGTTGCTGGTAGGATGCTAAGGTGGAAGTGTCTACAAGCCCTTTGGAAATCTGGGATGACAGCTTGGGAGAGTCAAGTCCATCCAAGTATGTATGTATGTATGTGTGTGTGTGTGTGTGTGTATAAATGAGCTTTCTTTCTTTCCTTCCCTCCTTTCTATTTCTTACTCTTTTTATTCATCCATTCAATCCCATATAAGTCCAAAAAAGTATATGAAACACACACACACACACACACACACACACACCTCACTGCTGTCAAGTCGGATCTGACTCATAGGAAACAGAAAGCACCACAAATTTGTTTAAAGTATTTTGATAACTGTATCTGAATATAATTGGTTTTCTTTGCCATCCCATGCATTTTATTGTATGTGTTTAAAATCATTATTCCGAGGGCTTCACTAGATTAACAAAGGGATCAATGGCATAAAAAAGGTTGATAATACCTAAAAAAGAGAAAACTAACCTCATTACTGGACTGGGCGCTTTATATTCACAACTCATGTTAAATTATCCCTCCTGTGAGATAGCAATAACCATCCCTGTTTTCCAGATTCAAAGAACCGGAGGCTTAAAATGTTAAGTGACTTGCTGGGATTGTTTACATGACTAAAACTGGCAGTCAGGATTTGAACCATGAAGCAGGACAATCTTACTCCAAACCTCATGCAATTTCCAGAGTGTTACAACACAGCCTCCATTCTTCTTTAGAAAAATCTTTAAATGGCATACTTACTTCTTAAAAACGTTAACTTGTTCAGTGAATGAGCCTACTGACTGGTCTCAAGAAAAAGATAGTATAATTGTTCTTATATCAATAAAAAGAATCAATCATATGGGTCACTATGATTGAGTATAGAACAAAATAACAACTGTGGAAGAAATCACAGCAAATAATGCCTAATGGTAAACAAGTAATTTCAATAAAGAGAATAATGATATAAGAATAAAGCAAGAATATAAGGAAGATCTAAGGTCTTTTCCTTTACTATTTCTTTACCACAAGGAAACAAACTGGTCTTCAGTTTCTTATGAGAAACAATGGAATGCTATACAGCCATTAAGGATCCTATCACTGAATACTTAAAATGGTATGATGTTCAATGTCTGTTTTTAAAAAGCCAGCTCTTCATCTTGTGTTGAGACTTAGTGGCGGTTCTAAGGAAAAGAAGTCTTACATTACTCCCAAGAAGAGTAAGAGAAAGAAGGTTAAGCTGGATGTCCTAAAATAATGTAAGGTGGACGAGAATGGCAAAATGAGTTGCTTTCATGGGGAATGTCCCTCAAATGAATATGGTGCTGGAGTTTTTATGGCCAGCCACTTGTATACATATTACTGGGCAAGTGTTGTCTGACCTACTGCTTCAACAAACCAGAGACAAGTAATTGTGTATGTGTTAATAACTAACAACAAAAAAGCAATTATACTCTAGTATTATACCAATAATATTTTGTGTATGCTTGCTTGTGTTAACAGTGATTATCTCTGAAATTTCACAAATTCTTTTGTGTTCTTTATTTACCATGTATCATATTTATAAACGGTTCTTGCCATTAAAAAAGTAAGTCTCTCGAAACCCTATCTGATAGTAAAAATGAGCATCTTTTCATATTTTCCATTCATTGCTTATATTAATTGCCTAGTGCTCCTTACCCATTTTTCTCATCTTTTTCTTACTGACTTGTAGGAGATGGGAAGCAATATCCCAGAAATCAAGAAACATAAGCCTCTAATTAATTATTTAAGTGCCTACTGTGCACAGCCAGTCTTCTGAGAGCTACATAGGTTTTGAAGTAATAGAATCTTGTCCAGTATAGTAATTAAACACCATGTCAAACAGCACAGCACAGTGATTAAGAATCCAATTTAGGAAGTATCTGACTTTGTCACTCACAGGCTGTGCGATTTTAAGCATGTAAGTCAACATCCTCATTAAGCCTGCTTCCTCATCTGTGTTACTGGGATAACAATAGCACCCACATCTCATAACCCTATGGTAGGAGTCAACCGAGATAACCTCAGTTACCTTAGTACTTAGCACAGTGCCTGTCAAGTGGTAGTGCACAAAGACATTAGCTGTTATTAGCTATTATACTGACCAGAGGGTATCTGTGGAAGCGTCACTCAGCTTAAATCAGTGCATCTGATGCGTTCAAGTAGGAGGAACCTTTAGAGAAAGCAGCCATGTTATTTGGAAATCAAGAAAGAAAGAAAGAAAGGGAAATGCTGCACATATTGGATAGGCAGATTTCAAGTTTTTCAAGGGAAAATTAGGATCAATTCCAAGATCAGAAACGAGATGAATTGGAGGCTCTCAGAAGCATAATACTGACTGCATAATTGCAAAATTCACTGATGAGGATAAGACAAGGAAAAAGTATCTAAAAAATCTGATGTGGCTACACAGAGCTTCCTGGAATTCAGATGTTAAAAAAAAACACAGCAGATGGTTAAAAAGGGCACATAAAACAAGTATTATAAAGAGTGAAATGGAGCTGTGAGAATACTGTGAACAAGGCTTAAAGCCTCAGGATGAATTGTGGTTTTACAAAGTACCAGATATTGAATAAATGGCATTTTAGAGGTTAAAAAGAAACAGAGGAAAAAGTGAAGCCCCCCCCCCATAGGGTACTTCATGTAATTTTAACAAATGACAAAGCAGCCTATCTCTTATTTTATTTCCATTCTCCACTAAGAAGGTTTTATTCTTTCCAGTCTGAAGATCAAATACAATTACTAGGAAGAAACTTAAATCCAAGATGGCTGAGAAAAGAAAAAAACATCTAGTTATTTTAACCAAGTTCAAGTCATTCAATCTCACAAGTCACGCCCTGGGATACTGAGAGGCTTTGCAGGTAAGGCTGCTTAACTGCCTTCTGTAATCTGTGAGGAATAGTGAAGAATGGGAGAGGACTAGAAGCCAGGCAGATTTCTGAGATACAAACTGGTTCACTTGAGGTTGATCCTGCATTGGTTAAAAAAAAAAATAGTGAGCATTTTAAAATAAGAAAATGTTAACACTAGGAGGCAGCATGGATTCACTAAGAAATGGCAGAACTAACCGTTTTCTATTTAATTTTTGACGATGTAAGAGCACTGACAGAAAATCTGACTGCAGCAAAGTGATCAACAGTCTCATCGTAAAGAAAATACAAACACTAGGGACTCATGAACTACTTGAAATTACAGCAATAATTGTGTGTGGATGCATTTAGGGGCTACAGTGAAGCAGTGAAGAGTCCACAGCTTTTGTCAGATGCTCAAAGGTTCCTCGAACTCCAAATGTAAAGCTTTAAATGATTATATCGTCAATATGACTAACAACGTGATATAAACCAAACTCACTGCCATTGAGTTGATTCTGACTCACAGAGACCCCCTTTGGGTTTCTGAGGTGGTAAATCTTTATAGAAGTAGATTGCCCAGTCTTCTTTCCGTGGAGTGGCTGTGGGTTTGAACCACCAACCTTCTAGTTAGCAGTCAAATGCCTTAGGCACTACGCCACCAGAGCTCCTACAATGCGATATGGAGGCCTTAAAAGCTAATACAATTGTGCGTTCAATCAAAAAGAATAGACAGTTCCACCCGCTGTTCAGGTGAAACCACAACTAAGACAAAGTGTTCACTCCATCACTACATTTCAAGTTGTTGTTATGTGCCGTCGAGTCGGCCCCGACTCATAGCGACCCCTCCTTGGGTTTCCGAGGCAGTATCACTACGGAAGTAGGATTGCCCAA
>NW_006922326.1:793016-797512 GCF_000298275.1 Orycteropus afer afer
GCCCGCTCCTACGTCAGCCTCACAATCCTTGCTGTACCTGAGCCCATCGTTGCAGCCACTGTGTCAGCCCATCTCGTTGAGCGCCTTCCCCTCTTTCGCTGACCCTCCACCTTACCAAGCATGACACCCTTCTCCAGGGAATAGTCCCTTCTGAGAACATGACCAAAACAGGTGAGACGAAGTCTGGTCATTCTCCCCTCATGTCATCGATTGTCTGCCTCTGACGTCAGTGAGCAGTCTGCCACTGGAGGTATTCCACACAGGTGACCACCTGTCGGGAGTGCTGGAGGATTCCAGCATCACACTGAGGCCTGGGCTGGATGGCCTTTAAAAGCTCTTCCACTTTCCAAGTCCAGGCTCCTGCAGATTCTATCAAACTGGTGCAGTTTAACTGCTCATTTTCTAGTCTGTCATTTTATACTCAATATTCTGGTTCCTGTTATCTCTCCATTCATTCTGCCATGCTCCCTTGAAACCTGGGTTCCAAAGAATTTACAAATGTTACTTTGAAACTGTGTTAAAGTCCAAATCACAGCTACATATCTAATTTGTTCTACTTCTAAGCCCCAAATCGTGGAAGTTGTGCCTTTTGAGATAGCAGATTCTCCTATATAAGATCTCCTAACCAAAGAAATCTAGTTCCTACCTCTCTCTGCCAAGGCTTGAAGTTCTAGATCTGCCTTGCCCTTCTACCAGAGCTCCTTACTGCTGCATCTCCTCTAAAACCACACAATACCAGTGAACATAACCAGTTTCTTCCTTGGTTATAGAAACAGAATTAACGCCTCTCTGATAATCCTAGATTCTTACAGATATACTCCGCTTTAAAACAGAAATCCCTGTGAATGAATCATTGAAAGCACATTAATGAAGGGAGCTATCCAAAAAGAAACGTGTGGCTCATCTTTTCATAGAGCAAGCCAATTCTCCCATCAGTCGTTCCTCATAACACAAATTGGTCTGTGTATCATGTGCTCTCCAAGAGATACAGAAAGAAAGACATTTCTTTCATGTTCTGAATTACTTCCCTTATTGTTTCACAGATTTAAAAAAGCTAGCTTGTGTTAAGACTTAGAAAGAATATATCCATTTTTGTCACTTTTCTTGCTGACTACTTTTAAAAATTATACTATGAAAAGCATTTTGTCCTTATTTGGAATATAAAATACTAGAAAGCAGGGGTTACCTCTTAAAAACAGTAGCACAAAAATATAAACCGGCCATTTCCTCATCTAATGTTTTAGTTTAATGTAATACGTGCATGTATATATGCATGTAGTTAACAAAGGAGAAAATCTGAGAAATAATTTTGAATGCAGTTTCTGTAAAGTCAACGACATAATAGCTAACCATTAACAACTGGGCAAATATTCCATCTGCTTCTCCATTCACTATCAAATGTTACATAAGCCATTTATTAAACTCTTTAAGTTTTAAAGGTAATGTGTATATGCCACTCCTAATTTTGAAAGAATTAAAAGGTAATTTGCAATGAAATTAAAATGGGCATATTTTCTCAGAGCTTACGACTTTATTTGATTAAAAATAGGGAATTTTAAAAATCTACTAAAACTGGCTACAGTCTAAAATTAGGCTTTCAGACAGCTAATTTACTATCAGCTGTTTCACCTTTTGAAGTGACTTTTCAAATGCCCAATATGCTTAAATTAAACCAAAGAAACAAAATGCCTTTTATTAGCTTATCAATCATTGGAGGGGTGGGAGGGAGGTAACTATCCCTGAATTCAAGATCCCCCCTCTTGGACCCGACACTGCCCCCAAGTCAACTGTGTGATCTCAGACAAGCCTCCAGTTTACATGATCTCCCCTTTTAAAAGTTGTAAGAGCAGACACCTCTCTAGCCCGTCCCATGTCCAAAAATACTAATCTAATTCTTAAAAGAGTGAGTGTGAGGCACTATGTGAAGACTGAATCCTGGTTGTCAGTTGATCATTCCTTCTCCACCCTCATCCACTCTTCTCAAAAGAAACAAAGTATTCACTATCATGGGTCTTTACTTTAACATTAATTCTGAAACAGTCTCCTTTTGGTTACCAGAGCTACATTTGATGTAATTTTGGTATTCAATAAAACGTAGAGCAGTCTTTCTATGTTGTACTGCAAAAGCAGTAACCTCATAGGAGACATTTTTAATAGTAAAACCATGCCAAGACCTAAAGCTTGTACTGATTTATGTGGAACAAAAATCATCGCAAAAAGGCTAAGTGCAAAATGCCTTTAATTGATCCCTTTGTCTGAAAAACTGAGTTAATGACCAGGAATAAGACTATGAAAAATCAGTTCATGCTAGGCCCAAATCCTTTCGGTAATTCTATAATCGGCCAAATACCAAATGGTAAAGATAAATTTTAATAAGGATTTATCCATCTTCTCTTCTTCAAGCAGGCAAGAGGCTAAAGTACTGTATTAAACTTCAGAAGTGACTGAGGTAGGAGGTTCCTCCAGACAACACTCTAATAATTAGTTTCAGCATGATTTGGTTAGTTCCTTTATCCCTTCAAATTTTCTGTAAAGTGAAAAATATTTAATTCAAAAATAAATGTACTTAGAAAGTCTAATTCCCTTCTAATTAGAAATTCAAAGGGCAAAGTCTAAAAAGTTGGATGTAAGTTTTGATAAGATTTATGACCATCTTTTTATCGTTTTATTACACTAGCATTTAGATAGTACAACTAGGTTGTAGAACGCACAATTTATGGGGAGGATTCATTCCCCTATTTATGGAAATAATCTCAATTATGCAAATATCTTAATTTTATTTATAAAAATGGTAGAGCAGAGGGAATCCAAATAAAAGGTTTAATCATAACTTCTGATGTTCTTGAGCAAAGGTTACCTATGACACACATGGAATTTTCTGAATAATAACTTTGAGAATTAAAACTTTAAAGCCTAAAATCTTAATGTATTTACCCTTGTTCCTTTCCCATTCCTAACCTTTTCTCCCGTCATTTCTGGACTTCTCTGAAGCTTTTAAGTTTCTGCTTGTCATTTGGTTCTCTCCCATTTACCAATTTATTGAAAAGGTGTTCTTTTAAGTATCAACATAGCAAGCCCCTTTCCGTGTCTTCTTTTCCTTTTACTCTGTAGTTAATTCCCAATTCCCCTATGCTTTTGTTTTCATCTTTCTTTTTAAACGAAAGGCAGTGCACAGAGAAAGTAAGATTGAATTTTTAAACTCCTATTTTCAATAGGTTCTCATCTGCTTAATACACCTTCTGAGACAGTATCCTTCCCAGCGGATCTAACAGCAGTCAACACCCTAGATTACTGGCACCCTTCAGGAACCTGCGAACCTGGAGTGAACCCAAGTCAAAGGTAGAAAACAAGAGCACTCAACATTCAAACATAAAAAGTGAAGCCCTCAGAAGAGAAAAATACCTTGGGTGAGTTTTAAAGAACTGTGCGTGTGTTAATTACAATCAGCCAGTTGGGGAGGAGGGTAGGCAAAGAGGAGACTGATTCAGAAAAAGCCAGTAAGTGAGAAGGTATGCTTAACTCAATGACTTAGTTTCCACCAGAAAATTAGCCAGTATCTGTGCTTTCGCTCTAAGAGGCAAGTGAGCTAATTAGTTTAAGAAATGTCCAAATGTACAGCTGTGTGAAAAAAACCCAAAACCAAACCCACTGCTTTGAGCTGATTTCAACTCATAGCAAGCCTATAGGGCAGAGAAGTGCCTTAAAGGATTTCCAAGGCTGTAATCTTTACTGAAGCAGACTGCCTCAGCTTTCTCCCCTGAGTACCTGGTGGGTTCAGCTGCTGAGCTTTCAGTTAACAGCCAAGTGCTTAAGGACTGCACCATGAGGACTCCTTTATAACTATACAACCATTTCATACCAGAAGGTGATTTAAAACTTGTTCAAAAACAAATCAAGCTTATTAGAATTTCTAATCAAATTTCACATATGAAATATAAGTTACTTTAAAAAGTATTTTTTTATTGTCAAACACAGCACTGCTTTTATGTTTCTTAAGTACTTCTAAAATTGTGAAGTTTAGCGGAAAATTTGTTTATTGCTATAGATTTATCTGTTATCTGGCTTTTGCTGAAGATGTTTGATATAATTAAACCCTTTTCAAGAGTTTTGGCTAAACTGTGGTTACACTGCATTAACAGTTTGGTTGATGGACAGAAATTCTGGATCAACTAAGTGCTAGATTAGTCAAAACACACTACAGTGCCAAGTGAAGAAATTCAGGAGGGGTGTACTATACCTACACCTTACATACATGTATACTTGCCCATACAATTTCATTTCTAACTAGATTGGAAATTTCATTTCTAACTAGGCTGGAAATTTCATTTCTAAGTAGGTTGTGCATCAGTTAACCAGAATATCACACCACCCAAGCATAAGATTATATTGTTGTTGTTACGTGCCGTCGAGTTGCACCGACTCATAGCGACCCCTCCTTGGGTTTCCGAGGCAGTATCACTACGGAAGTAGATTGCCCCATCTTCCTTCCGAGGAGT
>NW_006922326.1:797867-799629 GCF_000298275.1 Orycteropus afer afer
ACCGCAAGCCTTCTGGTTAGTAGTCAAGTGCCTTAGGCACTACACCATCAGAGCTCTTACCACTTTCTTAGTAATACATTTCTGATACTTTTACTTTGTAATGTTTGAAGTCTTTCAGTTTCAAGGTCCATCTAGAACACTTTATCCCCATTTTAAAATGTAGCTTTTAAAGCCACAAATTCGGCTCCTTAAGTGAAAGATATTTTTGAAGAAATGTTAGCTTTTCTGAAGCATTATTTTTTACTCTGACCGTAGGATTAATTTTCACTAATAATGAAGTTAACATTTTCAGCAGGCTACCAAAATTATCAGAAAATGTAAATAGTCTTATAATAACAAATTGATAAAATGTAGGTATGATTCTTAAATCCAAACATATTCTCAGTAAAAGATAATTAGCATCCTATTATAAAATCAGTAAACACAAAGGCAACATATTGTGGTTTGTTCTCATTAAAACATAAGTTTCACTTTTTAAAAGTCATGTAAATCCAATTGAGGGGAGGGAGTATAGTGAACTACATTTAAGAGATTGGGACAAAGCACACTAAGGAGTTTGAGTATCAGGAGCTAAGTGATAAAATAATAAGTACGATGGGTTTACTTAAAGCAGAACCTATCTATTTAATTTGCATCCTTAATAAATAGCTAATGAAAAATAAGGACCTAAATACAAAACTCATCTAATGTGTTTTTTAAAAAATATTTACAGGATTTAAAATAAAGATTTTTTTAAATGATTCTGAAGGTACTTTACATAATAATACAATTTCTAAGGGAATCACTAGGATGCTGCGTCTTACCTTATGCATATTTAAGATACTGAAGATGCCCTGGGTTCAAAAATATTAAAGTGTCACTGTACTAAAAGAATCAGCATATATTTTAATGAATAATTTAACAATTTTGCTAAAAAGATTTTTTCTATACAAAAAAGTATAATACGCAGTTTGCCAGATACACATTTACTCCATAAAATGTTTTAAATAAAGCAGTAAAAGTTTTTTAAAGCCAGAAGACCAAAGAGAACAAAGTTTAAACTATTGGAATCTTCACATCACTGAAGTTCAAAATGACAAATGGCCGGCCTTATCTCTGCTAACAGATGTGAAGACCATCAGAGCCAGTGAAAATACATGCCACAGACATCTGCGTAAGTAAAAACTGAAACTGTATTCTAATTTTAAAACTGGGACTCTACTGTAGATAAAATGAATGATAGCAAGTCTTTTAAAACTATGTCAAAAAACAAGATACTTAAATTTATTTTCAGATATCTTTGATTATACTATGAAAACCTCAGAATTGTGCTTTCACATCTTAAAAAGTTCCCCACACCTTATACTTTTTTCGGTACTGTTAAATTTCTTAGGCTGTAATGTTCCCTTCGGGGGTTCTGGTGGCATAGTGCCTAAAGCATTTGACTGCTAATCAGAAGGCTGACAGTTCAAACCCACCAGCCACTCTTCGGAAGGAAGACTGGGCAATCTATTTCCGTAGAGATACCGCCTTGGGAAGCCAAGGAGGGGTTGCTATGGGTCGGAATCAACGCCACAGCAGTGAGTTTGGTCTTTTTCTGGTTAATGTTCCCTTCAAGGAGCTCTGGTGACGTAGTGCCTAAGGCATTTGACTGCTAACCAGAGAGTTGGCAGTTCAAACCCACCAGCCACTTCGCAGAAGAAGATTGGGCAATCTACTTCCATAGAGATTTACTGCCTCGGAAACCCAAGGAGGATCACTATGAGTTGGAATTGACCTGATG
>NW_006922326.1:799729-801314 GCF_000298275.1 Orycteropus afer afer
GAATTGTCACAATTCTCTAACAACTTCCAAACCACCCAGGCTGCATGCTTCCTGCAGGGTCTTCTCCACATTCTAGAAGTTACAGTAGGAAGTTCCTGGACTGAGAAGCAAGTAGACCTGGTTTCCAGTCTAGACAGTTCCACTTGTTCTGGGCTAAGATTCCGAACCTTTCTGAACCATATTTTCTTACCTATAAAACCGGGATCGTATGTAGTAAACTCTACCTGTGTGCAGAGCACTTAGTGTGCAAATTCCAGGCTCTTCAGATATATGGTTCCCTAAGGAACTCAATGAGGAAATTTGGAAGCCCTGGTCTCTTTGGTGGTCCCAGGGAGTACTTAGTACAAAAGTTAAGACAATTTGTCTTCAGTTGGGAAGGAAACCCAGTAGAGGACTAGGGAGAAAGATACTGCAAAAGAACAAACCCAAAGGTTTCAGCACAGCTGGAAAACATGCTTCAAGTCCCTGGAATCAGTGGGGTCTTCCTTCCCCTTACTGTGAAGCTGCTGCTCTGATCTGATCATTACTGCCAAAGGGAGAACTAAAACCTCCACGGGTTCCCTCACCAAGCTTTGTACAGGTTTTTCTTTTCCTGAGGCCAGGAAAAGGATCCTGAGAAAGAGATGCTATACTCAAATAACATTTATCTTCATTAGCAACTCCACAGAACAGCTAGGTAAATACATGTAACACTAACTGTACATAACACTTCTAAAAGGCCGGAAATCCAGGAGTGGGGTTAAATATATAAGAAAGTTTGTTTACTGCATGCATCTTCAGACAGTTTCTAATGAACTCATTTCCTGACCTTCTAGAGCAGCGCTGTGCAATAGAAATATAATCTGAGCCACAAATGTGAAACAAAGATGTAATTTTCAATTTTCTAGTAGCTACATTTAAAAAAGTAAAAAAGGTGAAATTGATTTTATGAATATTTTATTTAACTCAATATATCAAAATATTGTCATTTCAACACATAATCAACATAAAGATATTGTACATCCCTTTTGTCAATTGTCTTTAAACTTTCAATTCAGACTAGCCACATTTCAAATGTTCAACAGCCAAACGTGACAACCATATTGTACAGCGACGTTCTAGAGTCATAGAGATACACTAATTTTTTATAAGGAATAATCTTTCAATTTTGACACTGGAGCTAGCTTTAATCCCAATAAACTGAAATGGAGGAACTCTGAATCAAAATAAGAAGGGAAATTTTATGAATCTGAAAGAAATTAACAGAATAATGTGAATAAAATTCTTGATTTGAGTCATGACTGGGCCACTTAGCTTCATAATACAAAAGGGCATAGTTATTTCTAAGTATGATCAAAGAATTACTAAATGGTTTTCCAAGTTTTCCTGTGGCATTATAATACTTTTCCTGTAATTGTTCCTCAAACTCCCTAGTTATCTCATAGCACTAATAAAACAGGAGGACTTGAAGCATGTACTGATAAAGATCAAAGACTACAGCCTTCAGATGGATTACATGTCAACACAGAGAAAACAAAAACCCTCAACTAGACCAATAAGAAGCATGGTGATAAACAGAGAAAAGATGGAAGTTATCAAGGATTTC
>NW_006922326.1:802084-812274 GCF_000298275.1 Orycteropus afer afer
TGGGTTTCCCAGGCAGTATAACTATGGAAGTAGATTGCCTAACCTTCCTTCTGAGGAGTGCCTAGTGGGTTTGAACCACCAGCCTTCTGATTAGCAGTCAAATGCCTTAGGCACTATGCCACCAGAGCTCCCAATATTGTGGTTAGGTTAAAAAAAAAAAAGTCATTAAGAGAGGCACATTTAAGTATTTAGGGGTGAGGTGTTAGGATGTCTGCAACTTATTTTCAAAGGTTCAGCAAAGAAAAAAAAATATATAAAGCAAATATGACAAAATGTTAACATTTCTGATATCTAGGTACTAACTACACAGGTTTTTATTATCCTATTCTTCCAATTTTTTTATGTTTAAACATCCTCATTATAAATGGGGTAAAGGAGAATTCTAGATTAACCGAATGTGCTATGTGAACCTTAATGAAATACTGGCTCCTGAAAAACAGCTAGAAATGCTCATTTTGGGGAACACTTGACAAAATGGACTGGATATTACATGACATTAAGGAATTATTTTTAGTGCTCTTAGGTGTTAACGATGGCATTATGGTTATGTAGGTAAATATCCTTTATCTTGGGAGATGAGATGTTTATTGAAGTATTTAGGAGTGAACTGTCTTATAACTTTCTTTAAAATGGATTAGCAAAAAAAAAAAAAAATTATACATACAGGCATACCCACCCTCTACCTATCTAGCTAACTAAAACAGACATGAAAAAAAGTAACTATTAACCCACATGGAAAGTTTATGGGTGATCATTCTACTAATCTTTCAGCCTTTGTTCCATGTTTACAATGTCTCATAATAAAAAGTTAAAGAAATTTAAAAGCTGAAAATAAAAACACCTATCGATCTTCCAGTTCTCTAAATTTCAGCAAATAGGATAAAACGACAAATCAAAACTGCTTGTACTTTTCCCCATGTAGATTCTCTTAAGAAGGACCAGCACAGAGATGTATATTTTCATTTCTGTATCCTCCCTGGTGCCTTGCATATGTAATGGATGCTAAAATGTCCTTGTTTGAGAGCTGCAATGTGCTGGGTACAGGGAAGAAGGGCCCTATTTTCAAGGAACTCAAAACAGTATGGTGTAATAGTCTAAATTCTCTTATTTCCCAATCAAATTTTCCATTTTAGTTTGTTTTCTATAGCTTCATTTGTAGAGATGATCTGTAAGTTAAGTCTCCAATCAGTCTCACACATTTCTAAGGTAAGAACCGCTGACTACCTTTCGTTTATCTTAACAGTATTACTAAAAGCTGAAAAGTTTACATTATGTTATACAAAAACTGAAAAGTTCCCTCCTGGCCAGGTCCTATTTAAGTTTGCCTAAGATATTAACTCAAGAAGAAAGCCTTAGCAACATTATTACTCTGGTGAGACTCCCACAATACCCAGCCATAGGGTAGTAACTACCTCTGATGCTGTATATACAAAAGGGAATGATTTACAAAATTACTCGAGTGTTAACTTTTCAGCTACTATCACTATTGGCTACCTTGATCTGATAATTAGAATATAAAAGAGCTCTGCACATCAGTACTTAAAAACCACTTACAGCTATCAATTATCCAATGCACTATCCTACAAGATGGGAAATTTTATTTTCTATTCCACAAGTACTTCCATCTAGACTAAATATGCAGGATTTTGGTTTGTTTTAGTAGTGGGAAACATTTGCATTTAATGTACAAAGACAAAACAGGATTCCCCAGAGAAAGAGAAATAAAAACAATAGTCAGAAAAAAAAAAACCATCAGAGACAAATGATTTACATAGTTGATGTGGGGCTGATTATCACTGAACAAATTATTAAGAAATGTATTTACTTTTAATTACTTCTGCCATATCAATACATTGAGTATAAAGATAATATCCCATAAAATTGAGTTCTCTATAAAAGTATAAGTTCATGACATTTCACAGCATTTCAGAAGGAAAAAAAAAAAACATGCAAGTCTGCTGAGTGTTATTCAAAGGTGAAAATCTGTTTATTTTTCAAATGTTATAAACAACCCTCCTTTGCAGATAACTGTATTTTTATCACAAGACCTGGTAACTAAAGTTGAGCGACTGTTTCACATGAAGGCTGTCACCCAGAGTCCTTTCTAGAAAGAAGGAAAGATGCAAGAAGTAAACAGAGCCCCAGAGGTAACCATGTGATTAGAAACCAATTAAGTTCAGCAATTACTGAAACTGCTTTCTCTCCTTTGGGCAAGAAAAGATCACAAATGAGACTCTGATATAAAAATGAAAATGCTTATATGCAAAAAGGCCAAGGCTGCTTTGGAGAAAGACTGCTTTCAAGATAGCAAAACTATGAAAATGGTAAAATGTGCATAGTGATGCTTGATCAATGTAGACAGAGGAATTACAGCCTATTCGTGTACAACTGTCAAAATGATGTTTTTACACATATAACATGTTTTCCTGATTAAATTTAGTATTTGCAGTGAAATGGGGAAAAACACAACTAGGTGAGAAAGGAAAGAAAATCACCACTAGTGCCTACTGGCTTTCAAGAGCTGTTTTATGTATCCTTACTATATTTTAGAGGACTAAGAAACTGTATTGATACATCATTCAGAACTATGAAATTCCTCAATCCAATTTCAGCATGTATTACTTAAATTAATTTTTAAAAAGAGAGCTAGCCTGACCCAGTTCAGATTTAATTACTTTGTGGGAAGGAAAAAAAAAAAAAAAAAGCTGAAGCAACTTGTAATATTTTGTATTAAATAATTGTCCTTCAACTTTAAAAGTACTTTAAAAATGAAACTACTCTACTACCTACCTGGTTCATCTTTCACCACAAAATGTGTTTTTAAAAACCTAAATGCACAAGCTATAACAAATTAGGCTTCTTATACATAAACTATTCATTCTCTGTTTGGCTCTTGACCAGTCTGGGAATCTTATCTATAAAGACATACTGCCTTAACTAAATGATGAATCCTGTCTATTGCTTTCAAATGCACCAACCTTCTCAAAAACACTGGATGGGGTCATCAAACAAAACCTGATGTTCTGAATGATGGTATCGGTATGTCTCCAGCGTCTTCTATCATGTCGCAGCCAGGACTGCACAGCCTCATACAGTTCTATCTCTGGGAACCTGCTCAGATGATCATTATCCAAATAAGACATGAGCTTCTCAAAGCTCAGATAAGACAGAAAGTCAGGCCTGGACATGAGCGGCACAAAGTTGTCTAGTAGAAAGGCGTCCAACTTCTCCCTGACTCCCTCGATGTTTACACCGAAATCATCTAAGAGTCTCATAATTTCTGCACAGTTTTCTAAGCAGATTTTCGCTAATAAAAAAGAGCAGCAGAACTTCACCACTTCTATTAGCTGGACATACATGGCAGCCTGAAGAATCTCATGTACAGTATTCATACTCAGTTCTATAGTTCCATAGTACATAAATTGAAGGACGTGGCTGAAACCAGTAGCAGTTAGACCTTTTAAATGAATTTTATCCTGATCTCGCTCCCTCATGTCGGCAGTAAACATAATCCTGAAGTAATCACTCTGGGTGGCCAGGAGTGCTTTATGGGCCTGGAACTGGTGATCTTCAATGACTAGAGTGACATCAAGAAGCAATCCCTCCTCATACAGTGCTCTGAAACCAGCAGAGACACTGGTGTCATGGATGGAGGAACAGAAACCTTCTGCGTCCCCTGCCATGAATCCCTGGAAAAAAAGTAATCAAAGAAAACTGCGTTAATCATTTGCATGCATTCTCAAGATATTAATAAGTTAAGAGCTTAAACAATTTTTATAATTATCTCATTTCCACAGCCGAAGTCCTAAATGTACAAGTCTTTTGGGAGAAGACAACATAAAGGTTTTTGGCTCCTCTACCTGGGGAAAACTATTCAATATATATCAAACAATGGCAAATATTTAACTTACAAACAACACATGTTATCTCACTGACTTTATACTTTTCCTAAAATATATTTAAACATGACCCAAAACTAGCAACACAAAAAGGATTTCACAGTCAAATACAAAAGTATAATACAAAAAAGAAATTATAATCTTGGCCTTGAAAACTAGAAACTTATCTTAAGGAAATAATCAGATAAACATGCAAAGTTGTATACACAGTGTTTGTCTTTATAGCCTTATTTATGATTTTAAAAATTTGTAGAGTATTAAAAAATCCAAAATTAGCTTATTAAATATAGTATAGTCCTATAACGGATTACAATAATTAAAATGAAAATAATGTACACATTCTGATAAAGGATATTAGATGCTACGTGAAAAAAAAAAGTTAGCTGCAGCACAGCGGGTATATTTTTTAAAATTAAATACATATGTATATGTTTATATGAGAAAAAGTCAATATACCAATATATATCAAAATGATGTCCCTAGGTAGTGAGATCTCAGGAAATTTTGAGGCTTTTTTTTTTAAACTTACCTCACCTTATTTTTTAAAAACAGTGACCACATACTGCCTGTATACTTAAAATGTAAATATATATTATTCTTTAAGGAAATCAAACTACATCTGTGCATATCAGAGAAATGAAGCTAAAATAGTAGAATTATATCTCTTAAGTAAAGCAGAACAAAGTCATTCAGTCTATTGGACTGTTTATGAAGCAATTTTCTCCTTTTCACACAAAATAACCACCCCTTCCCCAGGCCATCTATCTTTTCCTCAACTCTCATCCTCACATAGCTCCAAGCTTCCTCCCTAACCACCCATCAACCCATCAACCCATCGACCCATGACTCATCCTCCCATTCCCCATTCCCGAATTCCCTCTCAACACTTTCCACCCAGCCCTGTGGAACCTTGTTTCAGTGTAAACAAATTCCTCTACTGCCCAGTTGGTCACACAAAGGTCTCCCTACTCCCTAATTTAAATAAGAGAGTTTTCTTTAAAGTCACAGTTTCTGGTCTCCTGCTTCCTACTCCTATCTTCCCCTACCTCTGCTCCTCATCTTAGGAAAAAATACTCTTCCATAGCTTACAGACCTGCCTTCTTTTAGCTTTCTATTGCCCTGTGAGACAACACACTAAAACTGCAAGGTACTCAAAGGCTGTCCAATTTTTAGTCAGGAGACCATTAGAAAAAGAGAACCAATCACTAAGTATGATTATCCCATGACATCACCTCCTCATGTCTGCAAATAGAAAGTAGCTTTTATTATTTACCAAAAAAAGTAGATAGTATGTAACAGGCAAGCACCACTGCTTGGCTCAAAAGCTGTCCTGGTGGAGGTAGAAAATTTTAATCTGTGCCCTACTACACACCGACAGGGGACTCAAAAGGGAGAGTTGTATGACGCTCTAGTCCCCTCCAGCTTCTGGAAGCTGTCCTGGTGGCAAGAAAGAACTCTTCTCTGCATGCCTCCACCTGGTATTGTGGGTAAGGACTCAAAACTGGCACCTTGGCTACCATTGTTGAGTGTTTTAATCAACATTCCATAGAAGGATTCTGATCAAAAGGGGGTGGAAATTTAGAACAGTATTTTAAATTCTCATGGACTCCAGGTTTCCTGGAGCCATTGAGGCTGGATGAACCCCCAAAACTATTGCCAAGATAACATTTAAATCTTAAGCCTTAAGCCAAAAACATCCCCTAAAGTCTTCTTTAAATAAACAACCAAACCTACTGCCATCAAGTTGATTCCAACTCATAGTAACCCTATAGGACAGAGTAGAACTGCTCCATAGGGTTTCTAAGGTTGTAAATCTTTACCGAAGCACACTACCTCATCTTTCTCCTGCAGAGTGGCTGGTGGGTTCAAACCACCAACCTTTTGGTTAGCAGCCAAATATTTTAACCATTGTACCGCCAGAGTTAGTAAATAAAAGCTTAGTTTAATTAGTAAAAGATGTCTGCCCTGAGCACTGTGTTCTTAAAATATATATATATATATATATATATATATATATATATATATAAAATCCAAGTGACAACAGCAACTCAAAAGGTTAGTTAAGAACCTTAGGGGGCAGTGAGTTTATGTTAAATGGGGAGGAACTACTCAGAAAAGGAGGGTGAGAATGGTTGCACAACTGAAGAATGTAATCAATGTTACTGAATTATAGAAATTGTTAAACTGGTATATGGGCTGCTGTACATATTTTCAACAACAAAAATGTACTGTTAAAAAAAGGGATGGGGGCTACCTTCTGCCAGTTCCCCTGACCAGGTAGGCCTCGTTAGGTGGGCTGAACACTTATGCTACCAGTCCTTCCACCCAGCACTGGCCATCCATTTTTATATCCCAAAGCCCACATGGCACACTACATGGGCAAACATCAGGCCTCAGAGGGTGGGGGTGGTAGAGGCCTCATCATGGCCCTTTTCTTTCTGAGGCTTGTTGTCAAGGTGATGAGATGGGCACTCCCAGCTTATTTGCACAGGTTTAAGTGTTGCCTGGCTGTTTTACAACAACAAATAGGACCTTCATTGCTCTGGCTATTATCAGAAGCCAGATAAAAGGCTAAGCTTAGTTCTCTGTCCCAGAGCCATTTTCTAAAACTTGGCCTTTCACTCAGATTAAAACCTATCTTTCATTCCTTCTTGTCACTTATCATATATACATCATGATCAATCAATCTCTCTTCCACATTTGCTAACAACTTTGGCACTGGACTAACAGTCATTTACTTTATCTCTTCAATATTTACAAAATCACCCATCCAAAGTCAAAGGTCCCTGACCTCCCCTCACTCTATTTCAAAACCTTAATGCCCCAAACCTTGGACTTCACTACAATCCAGAACTGGTCCACATCTCAAAATTAACTGCTATCTTCTCACTCAGGTTTAACCTTCCTCATCTCTTTTCACTTGGTCAATCTCTATCATCTCCTACCTTTGCCCTGTCCTCCTCCAGCTGGACTTTCTGGTACATCAGAGAAATCACTCTTGCCAGGGCCTTCTTTCCCTTACCACTTTGCTTGTCCTCCATGACTATCCCACTATTCCAAACACTAGGCTGACTGCTATTATTGTAATCTTCAATACTTCTGGGCATTGTCAATACTTCTGGGCATTTTCCCCTTTGAGTTGTGAAGGTATTCTCTGTTGATGTACACTGATAAACAGTGAGAGCTGTCCCAAACTCAGAACAACTGATATGGACAAAACACCTTGAGTCTCATGACTTGGAGCTATGTGTTGGGAGCTATCTGGTGATTCACTATTGTGGTAGTTAAGGTTGTGGGTCAACTTGGCTGGGCCTGGTTTTGAGTGGCTGGGCAGCTGGATACAGTGATTTTCCATGATGAGACTGGTAATCAACTCTATAGTGGAATCTGCTGTGAGCAGCTGAGTAGCTGCCTTAGGGATGTGGTCTGCTTCCAGTATATAAGCAGCAGCTTTAAGGAAGGTCTCTGAGCTTTTTGGCAAGCTTGGACTCTGTGTGTAGCGGAGTCTTCATTCAGTAGCCTGCCAATCTTGAGACTGTTTCTAGACTTGAACTAGTGGTCTGCTGTGTTGCTTGATCACCTTGGGACTGTGACATTTTACTTGTCGACCTCAGGTTTGTCAGCCTCAGCAGCCAGCATCTGCCTGAGTTAAGAGATGCCTCCAGATCCAGTGGTCCAGGAGCAAGAGGCAGAGCTGAAGCCTAAGGCTGAGGGGCCTTCACCCAGCCCCTAGAGCTGGCACTATGAACTTGGACTTCTAGCCTAAATCTCTGTTTGGTTAAGTCATCTACTTGTGGTGCTTTCTGTTAAGGCAGCACAAGAGAGCCAAAACTATCTAGACATCATGCCAGCCTAGAAGAGGGAAATCAAAGGATGTGATCCTTGAAGGTGGTAATGCTAGAACCCAATCTAAGTTGTTTTTTTTTTTTTCTTTTTTCTTTTCTTTTCCTGGTTGGGTCTTTGGATGGACCCTGAGTGCTCCAGTGAAACTGACACTGCAGTTAAATGCTGTCATCTGCTCTACCTTCTTCTTCAGGGAGTGTGTCATTGCCAATCTTACCACTCTAATTACCAATTACCCCTCTTTATTTAATAAGAGGAAGATCACCTACATGTGCCAGGTACTATGTTAGGTATGTAAGTATGTACCTTTCAGGAATTCCCTCTGTAATCTGGATTTGGTATAGAACCCTCAGTGTGTGTACCACTTCTCCACTCATATGCATAGTCTATCGCTAGATCTTACTACCTTTGGTTTATCAATATTTTATCTGCGATACCTTATATTTAACTTCTTCACATATTAACCTATTTATTCAGCAGTTATCCCAGTCTGAAATAATTTCAAAAAACCTTGTTAATAAATTAAAAAAAGCCTGAAAGGATAATACACCAAAATGTTAAAAATTGTATCCTTGAATGGTAGAGTATACAGTGATTTTACTCCCCCCCATTTCTTTTTTTTTTTTTGCTAATCATTTTCTAATTTATCTGTAATGAAAGTGTATTATTAAAGAAAAACAAAAATGTTAATTTAAAAAAATCTCAAGAGCCTCTAATTGCCAAATGTGACTGTTACATCCAATGTTCCTTTTCTCTGGATCCTTCTGTAACATGACTTACTCCCTGGGCTCATCACTCTCTCAGCTCCATGACACCATCCTCCTGATTCTCTTCCTATTCTTAGACTTCTCACTTCCCAATCTCCTTCACAAGCACAACTTTCTTGAGCTACCACTTAAACACTGGTGTCCTCAAGGGTTCTGCTCTTCCCCCTTTTCCTTTTCACCTAAACACCGTGCTCTAAGTATCATCTAAACCCATGGTTTCTACTAAGACCTACTTCTACCAATACTTCGACAATCTCTATCCAAGCTTCTACCATCCCTCCAGTCCTGTATATATCACACTGCTATTATTAGACAGCAATTTGAGTAGACTATCACTGGATACCACACAGGGATCTCAAAATCATCATGAATCATAATTCTACCCTCCGCCAATGAATTTTCTCTCTTGTATTTCCAACATCATCAAGAGGCATTCTGGGTGTGCCTCTTTCTCCCTATTTGTCTGTAACTTATCTTTAAGTCCTATTGATTATACCACATAATAGGTTTGCTTATCAGGAAAGTATGCATAAGATAAAACCAATATCAAATTTGTTAGTACTCATTAATCAAAAGTCTTTCATTTTGGAAAGACAGAACACAAGAAGGCTGTCTATATAATTTGGAAAGTAAGTATAAAATCTACTTTAGACACTATAATCAATGCTTAGCAGAACTATTTTACTAACACATTCAAGACTGAAATAAGCTATCAGCTTTGTCTTATTTATCTGAGTTATTTTTAAAGTAAAATTAATGAGCTTAGAATTTTCCAAGTGACATAAGGCACATGTACACAAATACACACTGGGAACAAAAAAAAGGAAGATCACACAGTGTGATGTTCTCATTTATCAAACATTCTGGTTAGTAGAGGCCTATTAACAGTAGACATTAATTTTCCAAATAATTAGAATTAAAAAACACAGCAAATTAAACTGGATCAAAAATTTGCTATTTCATTATCTTTCTCAGGGTAATTATGGACACCAATTATTACACTAGCAAGATGTACTGGTCACATTTGGTGGAGATTTAATAATAGAAGCCTAGGTATCAGCATTCATATCCTTGAGAGTAGGCTGCTTTGTGTTTAACTGATGTTATTTTTACAGTGCTTAAAATACGATATATTTCACTTTTTGTCAAAGGAACCCTCTCTAGTCAAATTATCACCATCTGACAATGTCTCAAAGAGCTAATGCTCACCTTTCTGAAAAACATACCATCTAAAGAAAGTTTTTAGAAGGAGACACCAGGCCTTTAAAAAAAAAAAAAAAAACAGCATCCAGCCCATGGAGGTAGATTCCCAGCAGGCAAGTTTCTACTCTGTGATCCTGTCCTTGGTCACATACTGTCAAACTGGAGTGGGAAATATCAATCAAGATGAACACCCTTACACCATCTGATAAGAACTAGATGGTGCCCGGCTACCACTGTCATCCACTTGGAAGGGTATCTATCTAAGAGATCCTTGATAGAGAGGGAGAACAATGTGGAACAAAACTCAAAATCATTTGGAGGGAAAAAAAAGGGGGGTGGGGTGGACCATGTCTGCTGGTCTGATAGAGCCTGGTGGAACTGCTGAGACTATGGCCCCTAGCTGCCCTTCAGGTCTGGAATTGAACCCACACCTGTAGTTTCCAGCCAAACAAAAGATAGGCATATGAGTTGAACATTT
>NW_006922326.1:812594-817317 GCF_000298275.1 Orycteropus afer afer
AAAAGAAAAGAGAAAGAGAGAACTGCTCTGTGTCTGACCGCAGTATGTCAGAGAGTAGCTGTGGGCACCAACTTCTGCCTGCCACGGGAGCAGAACAGCAGATGTGCAGAAGAAGTCAAGACGAGAAGACAAGGAGTGCTCCCTCAGGCTTCATTTTTCCAGGCCTTAGGTCTACGTCTATTCCTGCCTTTGGTCTCTGAGAGAAATCCTTACCTTGGTTGGAAATCCTTTCTGAGGTTGATTTTCTTCTACTTGTAACCAGAAGTCTTAACTAATAATAGCATTAAAACAGAAATTTTCTACTTTAATTAAGTTATTCAAATTTCCTTGGCCTTATCTCTGCACCTGTAAAATGAGGGCATTAGATATGATTATCTCTTAAATTTCTTTTAATCATAGAATTCTCATGTATTCCCCTAATCTTTATGTTTTTACAGATGTGTACATCATACACACACACACAAACACACATACAGGAAAAAAACCCACTGCTATGAAGTTAATTCCAACTCATAGGAACCACATAGAGAGTAAGCGAAAATAAAACTCTAGCTACTTTCAAAGTCTCGGCAATGCATTTATGAAGTTTACCTGATATAAAGTGACTTCTAAAAGTATTTTCTGACAGCTAGGGAATATGCAGAAAATTCTTTTCTACATGAAAAAGCTTAGTGCATCTATCAACAAGACTAACAGCTTTAGAGCAGCAGCAGTATTTTATACTTTCACAGGAAGCATGTGTGTAAGGAGAAAACAGTGAAATACTCAGTGATTAACTGACCAACATGATATCATCTCGAGATGGCAGTAGTGAGTTCAGAGCACAGGTCTGGAGTGAGTTGTCCAGGCTTGAGTCCTGGTTCTACATCTAATTAGCTGTGTGACTGTGGGGCAAGCTATTTAGCTACTTTGTGCTGTAATGTCCTCATCTCTAAAATGAGAACACTAACATCAGTAGAACCTACCTCATAGGCTGCTGTGAGGATTAAAGGAGCTAATACGTGTAAAGCGTTTACAACAGTATATGGCTCCATAATGTTAAGGCTTATTATTACCACCCCCTTTTGCTTGGTGCTAATGGAGCCAATATAAAAAATCTGACCCTTTAATGGTCCAGGGACACCCTTCTCCCTAGCAATAGCACTTCTAATCCCAATCCATCTTCTCAGTGAAGTCTCTCAGGACCAGACCAACTCTAATTCGATAGATGAACTAAGGTCCAGAGGCAAACTGACTTTTTATTCAAGGTCATGGAACTAGAAATAGAGTTAAGACAAGAATCTGATTTGAAGAACATATAAAATAGTGTGTTTGGAAAGAGCAAAGCCTTTAAAATCAGAGAGCACTTACTATTACTTACCATCTTTGTCACCAGAGAAATTTAGTTAACTTCTTGACCTTGGTTTCCATGTATATATTAGGAACAATGATACTAACCTTACTGAGTTGTGGTGGTGATTAAATGAATTACCACAGGTTAAACATATAATCCAGAGCAAGGCATCTACCAAAGCCCAGTGTTCAATCATCTAATTCCTGCCTCATGGTCCTTATCAACCATAAGACCATAGGGACTTGACACCCCTCAATCTTCTCTTTATACCCCACTGCTTCCTAAGGTTTGTCACAATATAGGTTGTAAGAGATGAGGAGATGTACTGGTAGCTGAAAGACTTCATTTCATACTGGCACTGTTTTCCATTTTTTCTCATTGCAGAAATGTAATTTTCTAGCTTTACTAATGGACTTCTTTTTTTTTTTTTTTGCACTGACAAGACTATATAGCTACTTTCTATATCTGTGCTAGTCAATATGGATGCCATTAGCCATGGGGCTACTGAGCACTTGAAATGTGACTAGTCCAAATTGAGATGTGTTTTAAGTATAAAATAAATACTAGATTTTGAAAACTTAGTATGAAAAAAAGAATGTAAACTATCTCATATAAATTTTACATGTTGAAATAATATTTTTAATATATTTGGTTAAAAATATATTAAAATTAATCTCATGTTTCTTTTTATTTTTAACTGTGGCTATTAGAAAATTTAAATTACATTATGTAGCTTGCATTATATTTCTATTGGACAGTGCTGATCTATTAACATGAATGTTTAAGGCATCAAAACAACCAAACTTACAAATGAACACGTGATACAAAACCAACTTGTTCACAATCCACACCGTGGAGGCTACAAAGAAAAGGAAAAAAAAAAAAAAGAGAGAGAGAGACTTGAATGAGTGAAGCTTAAATAAAATCAAAACAAAAACACACAATAGAAAAATACAAATGTAATAAATATTATCTAAAAAATCAAAGTGTAAGAGTACAAAAAGAATATGCAAAATCTTATGCACAGGAAGAATTCTCAAAATACAGAATTATACCAATTTAAGGAAGGAACTAATAAGAATGAATCATTCTAAAACTAACACAAAACTCAAGACCTCTATAAATTAACGAGGGCTGTAAAATATCCTTTAAGGGTCTTTGAGAAAAGTTGTCTACTGACATACAAAATGTTCAATGTATTCTGTATCCTTATTTACAAAATGGCCATTTACATTAAGGGAAATTATAACTTACAAACTTATATACATATATGAAATACTTCCACACTTGGCCTTCACAATTTCAAATGGAAGGTTTCTTCAAAGCAGTAATAACCAAGCTAGACTAGACTAAATGACCAGGCATACTTATACTACTGTTGTTGTTGTTATGTGCTGTCGAGTCGGACCTGACTCACAGCAACCCCTCCGAGGCAGTATCACTACGGAAGTAGATTGCCCCATCTTCCTTCCGAGGAGTGGCTGGTGGGTTTGAACCACCAGCCTTCTGGTTAGCAGTCAAGTGCCTTAGGCACTATGATACCAGAGGGTGTCTCATGTAACTTTGGCACTGACTACAGAAAAAAGCTTCACATTTTCTATGCATAAGAATGATTATGCAGAGCCACCTCAGCTACCCGCCAGCAGCTTCGAGAGCTCCTGACTCATCAAGGGGTGTCCTCCCTCAGCACAAAGAGGCCAGACTCAGACTCACGGCCAGAGTGCCTTTCATCTGAGAAGTTCAAGGTACTTTGTAGAACAGGCCATGCATTTCACAGCACATTTGTAAGTGATGGCTGCCATCAGGAAGAAACTAGTGATTGTTGGTGATGGAGTCTGTGGCAAGACCTGCTTGCTCATAGTCTTCAGCAAAGATCAGTTCCCTGAGATGTATGTGGCCACAGTGTTTGAGAACTACGTGGGGGATACTGAAGTGGGTGGAAAGCAGGTAGAATTGGCTTTGTGGGACACAGCGGGGCAGGAAGACTATGATCTTCTGACACCCCTGTCCTACCCAGACATAGATGTTATACTGATATGTTTGTCCATTGACAGCCCTGATAGTTTAGAAAACATCCTGGAAAAATGGACCCCAGAAGTCAAGCATTTCTGTCCCAATGTGCCCATCATCCTGGTTGGGAACAAGAAGGATCTTCGGAATAATGAGCACACAAGGTGGGAGCTAGCCAAGATGAAGCAGGAGCCAGTAAAGCCTGAAGAAGGCAGAGATATGGCAAATAGGATCGGTGCTTTTGGGTACATGGAGTGCTCAGTAAAGATCAAAGATGGAATGAGGGAGGTTTTTGAAATGGCCCCAAGAGCGGCTCTGCAAGCCAGACATGGAAAGAAAAAATCTGGGTGCGTTGTCTTATGAAACCTTGCTGCAAGCACAGCCCTCATGCGGCTAATTTTGAAGTGCTGTTTATTAATCTTAGTGTGTGGATTACTGGCATTTTTCATTTATCTATAATTTACCTAACATTACAAACCAGAAGTCATCTTGCTACCAGTATTTAGAAGCCAACCATGAATGTTAATGATGTACAACCCTTCTGGCCCACCAGGGTCCCTCTGACACTACTCTAACAGCTTTCCTCTGCACTCCCACCTGACACACCAGGTGCTAATTCAAGGAATTTCTTAACTTCTTGCTTCTTTCTAGAAAGAGAAAAAGTTGGTAACTTTTGTGAATTAGGCTCTAACTACTTTACAACTAACATGTCTTGCCTCTTATCTGTCAGCTGCAAGACACTCCGGTGAGTCACAGCTGAGACCTTTCCTCTGAAATGGGTTTTACTGCCCTTGTTCTGAAGCAGGCATCCAGTTTTTTGAAAATGTGCTCAGCCAGAAAAGCCCAAGTTCCTTGCAGCTGTGACAAAGTTACAGTTGTGGTTTCACGCCAGTTACCTTATAGTTACTGTGTAATTAGTGCCACTTAATGTATGTTACCAAAAATAAATGTATCTACCCCAGGGAGGAAAAAAAAAAAGAATGACTATCCAAGTATAGTGATTCTCAAAGGGTGGTTTAGGGACAACTGGTGTCCTTCTCTCCTAAAAGAGCTTCATGACATCAAAACTACTTTCCTAATAATTTTTAAAAAGTTACTCATCTGGAGACTGAGTAGTTGAACCTACAGGCTTAGGACCATAGTCGCAGGGGACATCAATTGCAATTGGCATAACATACTATACAAAATACTGTTCCCCTCCTACTTTGGCAAGTAGTGACTAAGATCTTAAAAGCTAGCAAGCTGCCATCTAGATGCAACGATGGGTCTCTCCTCGTCCAGAGCGAAGAACAATGAAGAAAACCAAAATTCATGGAAACAATTAGTCCTAGCAACTGGTACACCATCCGATCTGCAGCCTATACAACTATGAGACCAGAA
>NW_006922326.1:817764-823669 GCF_000298275.1 Orycteropus afer afer
AAAAAAAAAAAAAAAAAAGAAAATTAATAAACGACTTTTCCTTAAAAAAAAAAAAAAGTTACCTATCTGGAGCAAAGAAGAGGGAAGAAAATCAAAGACCCAAAGAAACATCAGTCCAAAGGACTAGTGGACCATGTGAACCACAGCCTCCACTAGCCTGAATAGAACCAGATGGTGCCTGGTGCCTGGCTACTACTACTACCAGCCTCTCTGATCAGGATGACAATAGGTGGTCTTGGACAGAGAGTAGGAGAAAAATTTAGAACAAAATTCAAAATCATTATAAAAGACCAGAATTACTGGTCTGATAGAAACTGGTGGAACCCCCAAGCCTATGGCCCTCAGACAGCCTGGAACTGAACCTACTCCTGGGGATCGCCTTTCAGTCAAACAATCGACAGGCCTGTTAAGTGAAGGGAAGAACATATTCCTCAGTACAATCAACCATATGAGACCAAAAGCACAGCATTTGCCCACAAACAAAGCAGGAAGGGGCAGGAAAGAAGGACAAACAGAAATGGGGAACCCAGGGAGGAAGGGGAAAAGTGATTAACACTGAGGGGATTGCAACCAATCTCACAAAACAAAAGGGATGTAAATTTTTGGATGGGAAACTAATTTGCTCTGTAAACTTTCACCCAAACCACAATAAAAAGTTCCAAAAAAAAAGTTCTTTGTCTTTTTCACTTTCATTCTCTCATGAGTGTACAGTGTTTTCCAAAGGCTACATGACACGTGATATCACACCAGACTAAGTGCAGAGCCAATGAGAAGCCCACTGTTTATTTAGCCAGACACAAAAAAGATTTGCAAAAATTTTGTAAAACAATGCCACTCTTCTAAGATGTTTTATTGTTTTGGAAAGTAGTTACTTTTCATTTTAAAAAATGTTACTTAGGATAACATGTAATAGGACTAATATTATTTTTAAGTGAATTATAAATAAGCACTTTCCAAGTTTCTCAGTTTTCATTTCTGACCCGGTAAATATAAATAGATATAATTCACATAAACCACAGTTCTCTGGGAATACAATATTTTTAAGAGTACAAAGAGGTCTTGAAATCAAAGGGCTTGAGTACCACTGGAGGTGTGATACGAGATAAATGGCAACACACATACACAAAACAACTTCTTCCCACCTCCACCCTGGAACACTATTGCTGCTATTTATATCACAGAAATGTCTAACAGTTCAAACTCTCTAGTGACCAGTAAAGTAAGAAGGCTGGTGGGGGTAAAATTGGACAGGAAATTAAAGGCAAAGAAATTAAATGCTTCCTCTTCAGTTAGAAGGCTGCCATTCTGATTGGAAGGCAAAAATCTAAGCAATTAAATAGAAGATGTTTCAAAATTAACCAATGTCCATGTTTATGCCATAAGCAATAAATTAATGTTTTCGTATTCCTGCCACAGCTGCTTGAAAATTCATACAAGACCCTCAGCTATTCAGTACAAAAGCTAGATTCTCAGAGACTGATACACTTACTTTCAATGAAAAACTAAATTATCTCATGTTATTTTCATCTTCAAACTGTTATCCTACCAAAATCGATGCCTATCCAGAAAATGCCACACTTGCATATTCAAAAGAGAATGCAAGGCTTACTAGGGCAAAAAGCAGAATTAACTACTGAGTTATAAATTTTCTCACCATTTTTGTAACCTATTTATAAGGCAGAAATTTTAAATTCAACAATCTCAAAGTGGTCTGCTTCTCAGTGTACCAATGTAAAAGGAAAGAAAAGTTTGAAAACAGACTAACTTTAAGCGAAGAAGAAAGGCTGTGTAAGTTTATTTTAGCTTAATACTGGAAATTGTTTCTTGTACCTCAAAATATTTTTCTAACTCTGTACCAAATTTTAAGTGACAATCTAACTAAGCTATCAAGGAAGACTCTGGGGCCTCCAGTTGACACCTATTATTCAAGTTACTTCACTTTTCAGGTATGTTTAGCATTTAAAAACCAAACCCACAGCCATTGAGTTGATTCCGACTCATAGCGACCCCCACTGGCTTTCCAAGGTGGTAAATCTTTATGGAAGTAGATTGCCCAGTCTTGCTTCCGCGGAATGGCTGGTGGGTTTGAACCACCAACCTTCTGGTTAACAGATGCCTTAGGCACTGTGTTAGTCATCCTATAATATAAGAAATCCTACAACAAAAAACCCTGCTTCAAGGCTATTTTTCATCCAAATACTTTTTATCTAACTTAATACTCACTACAAGTAGAAGTAGTCCAAAAGTGATGTCATGGAAAACAGCTTTCCTAGTCTTTAGAGATTGGATCCAGTGAGAATTCTAGGAAAAGCCTCTATTGGGGAATAAAATCCCAAATCCTCTACATTACATCCTAACATGAAATCATAAATACTATGTTAGCATTTTCATTCTCCACAAGAATTATGTAACTAAACTAAATCGCTTGGAAAGTCTTCATGTTATTACATAGATTTCCTGAAAATCTTTATAAAGGCCATGATGCAGAATCATTAAATTCAAGGATTTTATCGGAGACAAAGGATATATTTTTCTAATCTGTTATTTGCTTCAATGATTCAGCCAGATGAGCTTTAAGATCTAATATTAAAAACAGAAAATCTGAGGAAACAGCTTGTCTTTTCTGTTTTTTTTTTTCATTCCAATGTTTCTAATTTTCCAATTCTTTGGAACCAGCAGCAATACAGCAGTAACCATGGCAGAGATTAAATGCCAGAGCCTTTACAATGACTCCTACAATGGCAGTAATAATTATCTCCCATTACTCTTCCCCTTGTTTACCCTGCCCCAGATACACTGGGCCTCTTTGCTGCCATTTCTTGAAAATTAGCGGCACCCTCACCTTACTCTCTACTTGCAGTGCCCTCTGTTCAGGACACACTATCCCCAGATAGACACGGCTCCTTCAGGTCTTTACTCAAGTGCCATCTTCTCAGTGAGGCCTTCCCCAAACATCCTACTCAAAATGTCAAAATGCTCCCAACAGACAATCTCCATCTTCCTTCTCTGCTTTATTTTTCTCTGTGGTATATTAAATGGTGATACATGCCATCAATTTTACTAACTCAGCTTACTTCGTGCTTCAAATTTTTTGTTGTTTTTGTTTTATTTCACTGACTGTTGTATCCTTACCACCTGGAACGGTGCTTAAAACCAAAAACCCCCAGCCATCCAGTCGATTCTGATTCATAGTGACCCTATTAGGACCGAGGAGAACTGCCATATAGGGTTTCCAAGGCTGTCAATCTTTGTGGAAGCAGACTGCCTCATCTTTCTCCCTCCAAGTGGCTGACGGGTTTGAACCAATGACCTTTTTGGTTAGCAGCCAAATGCTTCACACCAACACCAGAGCTCCAGAAGAGCATATAAAAATGCTTAATAAATATTTATTGGATGAATGGACAAATTTCATCCTTATAAGCCTTCATGTTAAGTTACCATCCTTGATTTAAAGATGAGGAAACAAAGCTCACAAAGGTTCAGTAACTTGCCCATGGCTATTGTGAGTGGTGGAGTTGATTTCAAGAGCCTTCACGACTAACCATTATACTACACTGCCTCATCCATGACTCGCTCTTTCATTCTCCTCAAAAAAAAAAAAAAAAAAAAACCACACAAGCTACAGCACTCTAAATCAGAGGAAATGTAGCTTAATAAATGAATTCGATCCCCCATAAACTAAAGATTCATTCTCCTCACAGTTAATATTATTCACTCTCAAAACATTTATAATGGAAACAGGCAAGCTTAACTACCATTGCAAGAAGGGGCAGATAAATAATTTTCGGGGCCCAGTGTAAAATGTAAATGTGGGGTCCCTTGTTCAAAAGGTAGGAAAAGTGTCATTAAAGGTACTAATATGAAGGTTTTTCCTTTCTTCTGCAGTCTCTCTCGCCTTGTCATGGTGCTTTTTTATTTGCTGCTTAATGTCATTCTAAGTGAAAAACTAAAACTTCAAATTAGTATGAATTTTACCATTTATCTTTATATTGTGTACTGCCAGTTTTAAATGCAGACTATGAAACCAAGCGTGAGGGCTCTTCTGAGTAGAGGGGCCTGTGTGGCTGCACAGGTGGACAGCCTGTCCTGGTTCCAAATTTCAACTCCAAGACAACTCAAATGAAGGCAGATGGAAGGTCAAACCATGAAATGCCCCATAAAGCAGCGAAATGCCAAAATTTTAACTCCAGGACAAGCAGTAAGTCCAACGTATAACACCTACCCCATTAAAGTAAGTAGGCTCTCCCTTTTGCTATTTTAATCCTGCCTGCCTTAACATTAGGCTACCGTTTTACAAAACAGAAAAGCAAGCTCTGAAAAGACAACTGGTATTGGACTAGAGGATTATAAACTTAATAAAACACCTCATGATCAGAAAACCACGTTAGCTAAAAACAATATACTAAAAAAAATCTTCCCTTTTGCTTTTTGTGTACCATTTTTTAAACCCAACCATACCACATTTTTGAGGTGACAACTACAGAATGATTCCATGCTGATGTTACACATATATATTACAAAATCTGGCAAATGAACTCAATTTTCAAACCACAAATATTTACTATTCTATCCTCTCTCAAGTAACAATAAAGGGTGCAAATTAACATCCTTTACAACTGATAAACTGTGACTCTAAGCACCTACTAAGTGTTGCCATTATTAAAGATGAGAATTCCATAAACATTATTACATCCAGTGGCAAGAAGTTGACATCTTCTATACATTTCTAGATCTATTAAGAATTACAGAAATATGAATGCATTTATAAACTCTTCAAAAACCACCTTCAAATTAATAGAGGGATTCAGGCATTCCTGTTCCCTAAATATGAAAGACAGCCGTTAAAATTAGGATGTACCCAAATAGCATCTCATAAATTAGAACTTAATCAGATTAACAAAGGTGATACTACCTGGGAAATATAAAAGACAAATGTAAGACTGTAAGATGCTAACCAAATATTCCGAGTAAGAAAAACGCTTAAGTGGCCTAGACAGATGACAAGCAAAGCACTACTGTAATGTCAAATTTGAATTAAAGAATACCGTTATTTAAGCTGTTAGCATTTCATAGGAAGAAGGCCAAGCAAAGTGACTATTACGTATCTAGCCGATTCACAGCACTGCTTTGCTCTTCCATACTTATTGCTTATAGTTACAATACAGAAATAAAGCGGCAGCAACAGTTAGCCACTAGAGCATTAACCACGCTGGCAAAGATTAACAAAGGTTGTAACAATGTTACAGTTACAGATGATTTTCACATGTATGACCTCATATAGTCCTCGCTATCCAGAGATGTGGATACAACTGACTCGGATTCATAGATCAGGAAGCCGAAGCTCGGCAAAGGATTTTTCTCGGAGTCACACAGTCGAACCCAGACCTCTGATTCCAGATTTTATGCCTCGCATTTACCATAGTTCTATTTCAGGCATAAATAGAATTGTTAAAGGGGAGAAATGGGTTAGGGAAAAAATAATCATGGTACCTGCAGCTGTGTGCTGCAAAAAATGGCTGAATTATGCTTCTTTTTTTTCTCTCTGAAATGAAATTCAATTTCAAACAATTTAAGTAAACTTAGACAGATTAGACACCGACGTCTACCAAAATGTTTGACTCGGGTCTGGGTAAATCAGGGCTGAGACTCCTCTGGAGAGGATTCCGAATTCGTGCCTAGCTCGGGCCCACGGATGAAGCCGGGGGGCCCCCCGGGGCGACCGGGCAGGGACGGGTACGCACCTCGGGGGTCTTGTCCAGCCTCTAGTGGACCGCAGTGAGCATCAGGAACCAGCGGGCCGGCGGTAGGCGGGCGAGGCGCCGAGACGGCACTCGACTGGGCTGACTCTTCGAACCTCTACCAGGGGCCGCTCCCGGGCCGGGCCCGGGAGCTCTGGCTGGGGGCG
>NW_006922326.1:824237-825866 GCF_000298275.1 Orycteropus afer afer
GTCCGCGCCGCGAGGGGCCAGGGCGCGGGCGCGCGGGCCGCGGCCCGGGGGTGTTTACCTTCCCCCTGGTCGAGAGCCAGTACCGCCATCTTTCACCCCAGCGCCTATTTGGCACTCGTCACTTCCGGCGCCTACGCCGCGGGAATGGGGGTGTGTGTGCAAGGAGGGGTGTCCCGAGCCTGTGGCTCCCGGTGCCGTCCCGCCTGCCATGTCCCTAGCGGAGGATGGCCAAGCTTAGATCGCCACCGAGGAAAGCCGGCTCAGTGTGCCGCTGCGAGCCCCGCTGAGTGCGTCTCCACCCGCGGCGCCGCCGTCGGGGCTGGAGATGGTCCGCTGGGCTAGTTCCTTCGCAGCTGGGCCCCTACGACAGCTCGAGCAGTGGGCCGAGCCACTGCGGAACGCCCGCCCACGACATATTGAGGGTTTAGGAAGCCCGGGAAAGGTCTTTTTTTGCTTGTTGGACACAGTGAGGGTGGGGAAAGCTGGGATAAGGGGAGGGAGCTTTGCCATACCTACCTGTGTTTCAAAAGTGACTACAGCCGCAACAAATGACATCATTTTTGTAAGGCAACTTGCAGTCGATGATTGCGTCATAGTTCCACTTGATTTATTGCACAACAATTACATGTTTCAGAAGTACATTTCCCAGAGGTGCGAAAAATTAATCGAAAATGGCATGTCTGCATCGTAGAGAAATGCCGGATCTAGAAAAGCTCTTCTGTTTCTATTTGCGTCAAAATAAGATGGCAAGAACATTAAGACTGATGTTTCCTTTGTTTTTAATAAATCTGCTACAGAATTCTAGTTAATGCTTTTAAAGCACATATTTTCTTGGTTTTAGAACTATATAGTACCGGATTGTTTTTATAAATTTTTCATTATGAAATCTCTATATGAAAAAACTGGAGAGGACAAAAATAAGCCAGTTAAAGGCCAGTGGTTCTACAACTAACCTTAAATTAGGGCATTCATTGCCCATTTCTGATCCTAAACTGAGTATTGTGGCATTTCTACTCCCCCTACTTCATACCCCTTAGTCCCGCTACCATTCCTCTCTATACCAATATCCAGATGAACTATAAGAGAAATGTGTTAGTAAAAGCGATCGTTATGTCTTCCTAGCAAACTTGAACCTGCCATGTTTCCCAAGAGGCTAAAATAACACACACTGTGTACCGTTTTGCTGAAGTAGACTAGTTTGTGGGGAAAACAAAGAGGAGCAACTAATCTTTTGGAAATAGGGAAATAAGACTCCCTTCTCCCACTTAAACTATAAAGTAAGCTTTTATGAAACTATAAGCCATAAAATAAATTTTAAAATTTGATACCTCTTTTAATCATTTGCTTTTTCATACAGTATTTTTGGGCATACACAAAACAGTGAATTTTGACTTTTATACATTTGCTGACATATATTTTGAACCATACATTAGATATAGGGTATCACTGACCTGTTAGGGGAAGGCTTCTGTTTTGTTTTTTAATATATACATATATATATTCCCCCCCCAACCTATTTAAGAATTTTCCCTCCCCTCCCCTACCATCCCTGGTAACCAACAAAATTTCCTTCCATGTATAAGCCTTTCCTTGACTTTTTTACAATAGTAGACTAATAAATATTTGTCT
>NW_006922326.1:826956-828241 GCF_000298275.1 Orycteropus afer afer
TAGTGATACTGCCTCGGAAACCCAAGGAGGGGTCACTATGAGTCGGGTCCTACTCGACGACAAACAACAACAATGGCTAATGATCATGAACATTTCTTGATGTGTTTGTTGTCTGTCTGAATATCTTCTTTGGTAAAGTCTCTGTTCATGTCTTCTGCCCACTTTTTAACTGGACTGTTTGTCTTTTTGATGTTGAGGTGTTTGAGTTTTTTATAATTTTTAAAGATAAGTTCTTTTTCCAGTACCTCATTGCTGAATATTTTTTCCCAATCTGTAGGTTCTCTTTTTATTCTTGTGGAGAAGTCTTTGGATGCAGATAAGAATTTCATTTTTAAAGGTCCCAATCATCTAGTTTATCTTTGGCTATTGGTGCTTTTTGGATTATACTTGATAGTCTATTTATGCCATAAATTAGGGCCCCTAAGTTTGCCTCTATTTTTCTTTGATGAACTTTATAGTTTTAGTTTCACATTTAAGTTTTTGATCCATCTGGAGTTAGGTTTTTTGTATGGTGTGAGGTATGGATCGTGTTTCAGTTTTCTGCAAATGGTTATCCAATTTTCCCAGCACCATTAATGAAAAAGACTATCTTTTCCCCCGTTTAATGGATTTCAGCCCTTTGTCAAAGATCAATTGACCATACATCAATAGATCTGTTTCTGGGTTCTCAATTCTGTTCCTCTGGTCTATGTGTCTGTTGTTGTACCAATACCAGACTGATTTGACAACTGTGGCTGTATAGTAGGTTTTGAGATCTGGGAGTGTGAGACCTTCTACTTCTTCAGTAGTGCTTGGTAGTCTCTTTCCTTTACATAAAAAATTAGTGATTGGTTTTTCTATGTTTTTAAAGAATGTTGATGGAATCTGGATCAGAATTGCATTGAATGTATAGATTGCTTTGGGTGGTATTGACATTTTCACAATGTTCAATCTTTTTATCCATGAGCATGGTATGTTCTTCCATTCATGTAGATCTCTTATAGTTTCTTGAAGTAGTGTTTTGTACTTTTCTTTGTATTGGTCTTTTGTGTTCCTAGTAAGATTTATTCCCAAGTATCTTATCTTCTTTGTAGCTACTGTAAATGGTATTGATTTCCTTATTCCATTTTCAGAGACCTTTTTGCTGGTGTAGAGGAATCCCACTAATTTTTGTATGTTGATCTTTGTATCCTGCCACTATGCTGAATCTTTCAGTAAGTTCCAGTAGTTTTCTTGCTGAGCCTCTTGGGTTTTCTATATATAGGATCATATCATCTGCAAATAGGGATAGTTTTACTTCTTCCTT
>NW_006922326.1:829641-839891 GCF_000298275.1 Orycteropus afer afer
GTAGCCTGCCATATGGCAGTGTTTTGAACAGTACATCATCACCTTGAACATGTGCAAATGAACATCTGAGAATAACATCAGCAAATTATGTGCTGCAACATTGTATGTAGTACACGATACCAACAATAACTTGTACCCCCCCAAAAAGAATAGATAATTGTAAGTGCAGTTTGTTGTAACTAGAATATGTCTTAAGTCAGGGACTTTTTGTATATAAAACAAGTATATGCATATGGAGAGAAAAAAACCACCAGTTATTATTTTCTGTATTACCTAAGCTGTTCATTATTCTTAGGCAGTTGTTTTTGTTGTTGGGTGCCATCAAGGCAGCTCCAACTTACAGTGACATAACAGAACAAAACATTGCCTAGTCCTACAACATACTCACAATTGTTATATTTAAGCCCATTTTTGCAGCCACTTTGTCAGTCTGTCTCAGGCGGGTATTCCTCTTCTTCTCTAACCTCTACTTTACCAAGAATGATGTACTTTTCCCAGGGATTGATCTCTCCTGATGACATGTCCAAAGGAAGCAAAAAGAAGTCTCAGCATCCTCACTTCTAAGACGCATTCCACCTGTACTTGCTCTAGAACAGATTTTTTCATTCTTCTGGAAGTCCTTGGTTGTTGGTAATTTTTTTATGACCTGTTCAGTTTCTTCTTTTGTTATGGGTCTGTTCAAATTTTCTATCTCAGTCTGTGTTAGTTTTAGGTAAGTAGTGTGTGTCTAGAAATCTGTCCATTTCTTCTAGGTTTTCAAATTTTTTAGAGTACAGTTCTTCATAGTATCTTGATATTATTCTTTTTATTTCTGTTGGTTCGGTTGTGACATCACCCATTGCATTTCTTATTCATGTTATTTGCATCTTCTCCTTCTTTTCCTTTGTTAAGTTTGCCTGTAGTTTGTCTGTAGTTTGTCAGTTTGATGTAAAGTTACTGCCCCTTAAAGTTCCTATCTAGTCTTTCAAGTTGCTGTTCTCTAATTGATTCCATATGGATAGGTATTAAAGGAGCACAATGCTCAAGGCAGACATTGTTTACTAGTTAAGCTAAACTATTGTTTAATACTCAGGAGCTCTAGTGGTACAGTGGTTAAAGCATTCAGCTGTTAACCACAAGGTTGGTCGTTGAAACCCATGAGCCACTCATCAGGAGAAAGATGATGTATTCTGCTTCCATAAAGATTAACAGCCTTGGAAACCCTATGGGGTAGTTCTACTCTAACCTATAGGGTCACTATGAATCACAACCAACTTGATGGCAGTGGGTTTGGTTTTGGTATTGTTTAGTTTTAACAAGACTTCAGGGATATTTTTGGTTTAAGGTTTTAATGTTATCTCAGGGCAACAGTTTCAGGGTTCATCTAGCCTCCATGGCTTCAGAAACTCTGGAGTCCATGGGAATATGAAATTCTGTTCTATATTTTTCCCCTTTCATCAGGATTCTTCTATAAAATCTTTGATAAAAATATGGGAACTCCTTCTTAAACATACTAATTATTTTACATATCTCCTTTGCCCAATCCCATGAGCCCCAAACCCATTTGCTGGGCTCTGCAGGAGGATTACCAAATCCCTAAACATCCAAAATGGGTAGGAGCACAAAAAAAAAAAAAAAAAAACTTAAATAACCTTTTGTAGAGTATATTCTATGAAAGAGAATTGTCCTGAAGTATTTACATTTGTATTATTTTTATCATTTGACTGCTAACTAGAAGGTTGGCGGTTCAAACCCATCAGTCACTCCACAGAAGAAAGACTGGGAGATCTACTTCTGTAAAGATTTACTGCCTTGGAAACCCAAAGGGAGTCTCTATGAGTTGGAATCAACTTGATGGCAGTGAGTTTTGGGTTTTTGTTTGTTTTTAATGTGGGGAACCCCTCCCCCCAAGGAAAACAAATTGATCATTTGTATCTATACTGCATGTATGTGCTGACAGTTTTTGGAATAACTGCTTTGCTCTTGCTGCCAGCCATCAAGGGTTCAAAAACATTCAGGTTTGATCTCTGAGCCCTCTAACACATTATGTAGGTTTAGGCTTAACTAAACATTCTTCATGGATGATGTTCTTCATGACATCCCACAATTCCTCTGGTTTTCAGTCATTGGTGTTCAATGTGTCAAATCTGTTTTTCAGATGGTCTCTAAATTTGGGAGGGATATAATCAAGGCCATATTTTGGCTCTCGTGGACTTATTTTAATTGTCTTCAGCTTCAACTTGAACTTGCATTTGAACAATTAATGATCTGTTCCACACTCAGTTCCTGGCCTTGTTTTGACTGAAGATAATGAGCTTCTCCATCGCCTCTTTCCACATATGTAGTCAATCTGATTCCTGTGTATTCTATCTGGCATGGTCCATGCATATAGCCACCATTTATTCTGTTGAAAACAGGTATTAGCAATGAATAAGTTGTTGGTCTTGCAAAATTCTATCATGCTCTCCGGCTCCCGGCATCATTTCTATCACCAAGGCCTTATTTTCCAGCTACTGGAGATTCTTCTTTGTTTCCAACTTTTCACATCCAATCACCAGTAATAACCAGTACATTTTGATTGCATGTTTGATCCATTTCAGACTGCAGAAGTTGGTAAAAATCTTCAATTTCCTCGTCTTTGGCTTTGGTGGTTGGTGCATAAATTCAAATAATAGTAGTATTAATTGGTGTCCCTTGAAGGTGTATGGATATTATCCTATCACTGACAGCACTGTACTTAAGGAGATATCTTGAAACATTTTTTTGTGAGGATGAATGCAACACCATTCCTCTTCAATGTGTCATTCCCGGTGTAGTAGATCATATGGTTGTCTGATTCTAAATGGCCAAAATCAATCCATTTCAGCTCACTAATGCCTAGGATGTCACTCTTTGTGTGCTCCATTTCATTTTTGATAACTTTCAATTTTCCTAGATTCATACTTCATACGTTTTGTGTTCTGATTATTAATGGATGTTTGCAGCTGTTTCTTTCCATTTCATGTCGTGCCACATCAGTAAATGGAGGTCCCGAAAGCTTTACTCCATCCGCATCATTAACGTTATCTCTACTTTGAGAAGGCAGTTCTTCCCCAGTTGTACTCTGAGTGCCTTCTGACCTGAGGGGCTCATCTTCTGGCACAATATCAGACAGTGTTTCAGGGCTATTCATAAAGTTTTCCAGTAATATGTCAGACAGCGTTTTACTGCTATTCATAAGGTTTTCACTGGCCAATTCTTTGAGAAGTGGATGGTCTGTTCCTTCTTCTGAGTTTGTCTTAGTCTGAAAGCTCTGCTGAAATCTGTCCACCACGAGTGACCCTACTGGCATTTAAAATACCAGTGGCATATCTTCCAGCCTCACAGCAACACTCAAGCTACCACAGCTTGACAAACTGACAGATGAGTGATCTATAGATATGTGCAATATCAATCCAAATTTCAACAGCATTCATTAACAAGATAGAAAAACAAACCATCAACTTTGTATGCAAAAAAAGAGACCCTAATAGAGAGGCATATAAGGTGAACATTTACACTAGGTAGCCACACTCCTTAGAACGATTGGCCGTGGGAGATCAAAAGGGCAGTATTTGCACAGGGACAAAGCTCAGAGGGCAGGAATGCATAGGAAAGAAGGACACAGGGAAAATGTAACCACAGGAAGCAAGTGGGAAGAGTTGTTACATTATGGGAATTGCAATCAATGTCATGAAACAAAATGTGTATGAACTGTTGCATGAAAAATGAATTTGCTCTTAAACTTTCACCAAAATCACAATAGAAAAGAAAAAAAGAAAGAGGCCCTGCATATGTAAAGCATTATTGAAGGAAAAAAAAAAAGTAGGAGGCTTCACACTACCAGATCTCATAACCTACTATGTAGCTATGGTAGTTTAGACAGCCTGGTACTGTCAAAGCAACATACACACAGATCAATGGAGCAGAATTGAGAACCCAGACATAAATCTATCCACCTGTGGACAGCTGATCTTCAACAAAGAGCCAAAGTCCATTACATGGGAAGAGATAGTCTCTTTAACAAATGATGCTAGCAAAACTGTATTATCTGTCTGTAGAAAATGAAACAGGACCCATACCTCTCACCATACACAAAAACTAATTCAAAATATATCAAAGACCTAAATATAAAACCTAAAACTCTAAAAATTATAGAAAAAAAAGGAACAACATTATGGGTCCTAATATATGGTATAAATAGAATACCAAACATAACTAAAATACATAAACAGGAGAACATGAACTAGATAAATGGTACCTAAAAATTAAATTCTTATGCTCATTAAAAGACTTCTCCAAAGGAGTAGAAAGAGAACCTACAGACTGGGAAAAAAAAATTGGCAACAACATATCTGGCAAGGGACTAATCTCTAAAATTTATAGAAAACATCAACACCTCAACAACAAAAAGACAAAGAATCCAGTTTGAAAATGGGCAAAGGACATGAACAGACACTTTACCAAAGAAGATACTCAGTCAGACAACAAACACGTGAAGAGATGCTCCTGATCATTAGCTGTTAGAGAGATGCACATCAAAGCAATGATATGTCATCTCACCCTGGCAATAATAGTATTGATGAAAAAAAAAATGTTGGTGAGGTTGTAGAGTGATTGGAATTTTCATACACTATTGGTGGGATTATAAAAACAGAGATAACGTACGATCAAGCAATCTCACTACTAAGTATATACCCTTAAAAAAAAGCTGTGACATGAATAGATATATGCATGTTGCAGCACAATTTATAATAGCAAAAAGATGAATGGATAATAAACTATGGTATATACACACAATGGGATATTTTGCAATGTTAAAGAATAACAGTGAATCCATGAAACATCATAACATGGATGAACCTGAAGAACATTACGCTGAGTGAAATAAGTCAATCACAGAAGGATAAATATTGTATGAGACCACTACTATAAAAAGTCAAGGAAAGGTTTACATACAGAAAGAAACATTCTTTGATAGCTAGCAGGGATGGGAGAGTGAGGGAAAATCACTAATTAGAGAGTTGTTGTTGTTGTTATGTGCCATTGAGTCTCCCCGACTCATAGCGACCCCTCCTTGGGTTTCTGAGGCAGTATACTACGGAAGTAGGATTGCCCAACCTTCCTTCCGAGGAGTGGCTGGTGGGTTTGAACCGCCAGACTTCTGGTTAGCAGTCAAGTGCTTTAGCCACTATGCTACCCGAGCTCCTAAACCAAACCAAACACACTGCTGTCAATAGCGACCCCTCCTTGGGTTTCTGAGGCAGTATGACTTCGGAACTAGATTGCCCAGTAGACATGTATTAACTTGGGTGAAGGGAAAGGCAATATCCAATAAGGGGGAGGTAAGCATAATATTGTTGTTGTTGTTATTTGCCATCGAGTCGGCCCCAATGGCACATAACAACAACAACAACAAGCATAATATGACCAAGGCAAAGTAAGACACTGGGAGGTATACAGAGTGAAAGGCAACAACAGTAAATATCACATACACAATTCTGTAATAACAGTAGTAGTAATTTATGAGTGGATACATAGGTAAATATGCAAACTGAACAGGTGTGGGATGGCATGTGGGAGTACACCCACAAGCATGTATAGGTTTGGCAGAGGATACTTCTACAGATGTATTTGTACATGCTGCATATATATACATGTATATGGTAGAGGATACAGGGGGCAAAGGTAGGAAAACTTCTTAGCCATAACCAAACACCTTGAAGGACTGAATCAGTGGGCTTGGGGGCTTGGGACCATAGTCTTGGGGAATATGTAGGTCAACTGGCATAACATAGTCCACAAAGACAATGTTCTACATCCTACTGTGGTGAATAGTGACTGGGGTCTTAATAGTTTGCTAGTGGCCATCTAAGATGCAACTACTGGTGTCTCCCCATTCAGATCAAAGAAGAGTGAAGAAAATCAAGGACCTATGGAAACAGTCCAAAGGACTAATGCACCATGTGAGCCACAGCCTCCACTAGCCTGAGACCAGAAGAACTAGATGGTGCCAGGCTACCACTGTTTACCACTTTGATCAGGATCACAATAGAAGGTCCTGGACAGAGTGTGAGAAAAATGTAGAACAAACTTTAAAATCATGAAAAAGACCTGATGTACTGGTCTCATAGAAACTGGTAGAACCCCTGAGACTATGGCCCTTAGATATCCTTCAAATCTGGAACTGAACCCACCCTAGGGATCACCTTTCAGTTAAACAATAAACAGTCCTATCAAGTGAACAATAACACCCATGAGGAACTTCTCAAAATAATCAACCATATGACACCAAAGGGGCAGCATTTGCCCCAAAACAAAGCTTAGAAGGTGGGAAGGAGCAGGAAAGGACAAATGGAAATGGAGAACCCAGGGAAGAAGGCAGGAAAGTGCTGTTATGTTGAGGGAATTGCAACCAATGCCATGAAACAAAATGTGTATTAATTGTTGAATGGGAAACTAATGTGCTCTGTAAACTCAAACCATAATAAAAGGTTCAAAATAAATAATTAATAAAATAAAATAAAAAGACTGCAAGAGGAACAGGTTTGAGGGGGTGGAGGAAAAACCAGAAGGTGCAAAGATTGGGCTCTATGGCATGCTAATGTTAGGGAGCTGTCCAGGAGAACACAGAGTACTGGACAAGGAGACCAGATAAAGTGTGTGGTGTGCTAGAAGCTAGATTGAAATGTACTGTAAGTTGCTAAACATCCACTATCAATAAAGACACAAATGCTTTTTAATGGAATATATTTGCTTTGGAACAGAGTATAGACAATGCCCCCTTGTAAATGAAAATCTTCTGTTAAAAAGAATAAATCCTCAAAAAGTTAATAATTTTTTATGTGTTTTTTATGAACCAATGAAAAGTAACACTATATTTCAGAAGCCAGAAAATGCAAGCCACATAGTCATGAGGTATTTATGAGATTACCAGGGGGGTGAGTGTAAACAGAGCAAGGACTGGGCCCCCAGAGCATGCCAACTTTAGGGAGTCATCTGCCAGAAGATAGAGAACTGATCAAGGACAAAGAAAGGAGTAACCAGTGAGATAAGAGTAAAACGGAGTTCAGTATGCTAGAAGCCAGATAGAAAGATATTGTAAGTTGCGAAATACCACTATCAATACAAGATGAAGTGTCATCATTTTGACAGAATACATTTATTTTGAAACACAGTGTAGACAGTGCCCCTTTCTAAATGAAGACATTAAAAAGAACAAATCCAAATCAATGCTAAATCATTTTTATGCTCACTATACTAAGTTTCAAAACACAAGCCATATATTTGTAAGTGCGCATTTCAGTAAAGACACATGGAAATATATACACATCTAACTGTGAGTGCCAAAGCTGAGATGAGTGGTAGCAGTGAAGAGCTGCTACATGATTTTTGTGTAATGAAATAAGTGGAAAAAGTGTGTGTAGGGGGAAGCCCCCCAGTAATTGCTGTTGCCAGAAGCATGACTTTAGGGTTTGGGGACTGTGGTTGTGGATAGAGACAGTATGTAATGTAGGTTTTGGGATTATTTATTGTTCTAAACAAATTCATAAAAAGAACTCAAATTGAAGGAAAAGAAAAAAAAAGGTATCTTGTTCACCAATGTTCATTGCAGCATTATTCACAATAGTCAAAAGGTGGAAACAACCCAAGTGTCCATCAAGAGATGAATGATAAACAAAATGTGGTATACGCACACAATTGTATATTATTCAGTCATAAAATGAAATGAAGTTCTAATATATATTATGACAGGGATAAAACTTAAAAGCATTATGCTTATGTTTTGTTGTGTATATTTTCACCAAATGGGGGGTGGGGAAGAATAACCCAGAAGACAAAGCTTTATATTTTGACCAACATGTTTTTAGAAAAATTCTTAAAAGAGTTTTTGAAAGATGGGGAACCATCACTAAAAGGAATAAACTCTGGCAGGAGAAACAGATACATATTTCACCTTGGTTCTATTTTGCTTTCAGCTCAGAAAACACATTTTTGCTCCCACTTTTTTTTTTCCCTCCTGTCACATGTACTGAAGGTTACAGAACACAAACTATGGTAAATCTCTTGCTCTTTGCATTAGAACCAAAGAAAACATGCCAACCCTGCCCCCAAAACATTATGCTAAGTGAAATAAGCCAGACATAAAAGGACAAATATTACATGATCCCACTTATATGAAATACCTAGAATTCGCAAATGTGTAAAGATGGAAAGTAGATTAGTGATTACCAAGGATTGCTGGGGGAGGAATAGAGAATTATTGCTTAAAGGGTACAGAGTTTCTGTTTGGGGTGATGAAAAGGTTGTAGAAAATAAATTGTGGTGGTAGTTGCACAACATTGTGAATATAATTAATGCCACTAGACTGTACACTTAAAAATGGTTAAGATGGTCACCCTTCAGGCCTGGAATTGAACTCACTCCCATGGCTTCCAGCCAAACAATAGACAGTCATATAAGGTGAACATTTACACCAGGTGGGTACACTCTTTAGAACAATCAGTCATGAGAGATCAAAAGGGCAGTGTTTGCACAGGGAGATAGCTCAGAGGGCAGGAACCATAGGAAAGAAGGACACAGGGAAAAAGTAACCACAGGGAGGAAGGGAGGAGAGAGCTGTTACATTATAGGGATGGTGTTGGTGAAGAACAATCAAAGTTCCACGGACTACCAGAAAAACGAACAAACCTGTCTTGGAGGCAGTATTGCTGGAATGCTCCTTAGAACCAAGAATGGCCAGACTTCATCTCACCTGCTTTGGTCATGTTGTCAGAAGGGACCATTCCCTGAAAAAGGATATCATGCTTGGTGAAGTGGAGGGTCAGCGAAAAAGGGGAAGACCCTCAATGAGATGGATTGGCACAGTGGCTGCAAGGATGGGCTCCAGTATAGCAAGGATTGTGAGGATGGTGCAGGACCGGGTAGTGTTTTGTTCTGTTGTACATAGGGTCACTATGAGTTGGAGCTGACTTGACGGCACCTAACAACAACAACAACAATCAATGTCATGAAACGAAATGTGTGCAAAATGAATTTGCTCTGTAAACTTTCACCCAAATAACAATACAATTTTTTAATGGTTAAAATGGCAAATTTTATATTATATGTACTTTTCCACCATGAAGAAGAAGGAAAAAAAAAAGGCCACAAAAGTTCCCTCTCACTTTCAGTAAGAAAAAGCAGCAAAAAAATTAATGAAATAAATATTATTTTGTGAAACATTTTTAAAATCATAATACAAATTAAATGGGGGCAAAAAAAACCCCTTAAACATATGAAAAGATGCTAAGCCTCATGAATAAAAAGAGAAATAAATGCACATTAAGTCGCATAGAGATTTTGACAGGAACTCAAAAGTCTGATACAGTATTGCCAAGGCTGTGGGGGGAATATGCACTCTCTTACATTGTTATCAATAGATTCTTGTCCTCAAGTTGATTCTGACTCATAGCAACCCCACAGGACAGAGTAGAACTGCCCCAAAGGGTTTCCAAGGCTGTAAATCATTGCAGAAGCAGACTGCCATATCTTTCTCCCATGGAGCAGCGGGTGGATTCAAACCACTGACCTTTTGATTACCAGTGAAAGGTTTAACCACTGCGCCACCAAGGCTCCTTCTATCAATAGAGCTATGATTTAAAATAGAAAAAGTGTTCATCGCACCAATGGACAAATATTTTCCTATAAATAAGGGAATGAGAACGTTCTTTATGTAATTATATGGAAATAGCTTCAGGATCTATTGTTAAGTGGAAGAAAAGTGACAGAACAGTGTATATAGTATTCTAAAAGAAGATATATATTTGTAGTTGCTGGTCTTTGCATAAACACTGAAAAGATATGCAAGAAACAAATTAAAGTGGCAACTTACAGGGATCCAGTGGGGATTGAGAAAGAGTTTTCAGGGCCAAGGGTTTGAAGGAGACTTCTCCATGTAAATCTCTTAATACATTCTGAACTATACAAACACATTTGGGAAATGTACACATTACCTATTGAAAATTGTTGTGGTCAGGTGCCATTGAGTTGATTTTGACTCATAGCAAACCCATGTAACAAGTAGAACTGCCCCATAAGGTTTCCTAGGCTGTAATGTTTACGGAAGCAGATCACCAGGTCTTTCTCCTGGAGTTTAGCAGCCGACCGCTTAACCATTTGTGTCACCAGGGCTCTCTTTATTGAAAAAAAACCTTAAAAACCAAATTCACTGTGTGTGTATACACACACACATATGTTGTGTGTGTGTATAT
>NW_006922326.1:841131-842075 GCF_000298275.1 Orycteropus afer afer
TTATTTCACTCAGCATAATGTCCTCCAAGTTCATCCATGTTATGTGGTGTTTTGCAGATTCTACATTATTCTTTAGTGTTGCATGTGTGTATGTAACCTAGTTTGGTTATCCATTCTTCTGTTGATGGGCACGTAGGTTGTTTCCTTCTTTTTGCTATTGTAAATAGTGCTGTGATGAACATGGGTGTGTACATATCTTTTCTTGTCCTGGCTCTCACTTCTTTAGGATATATACCTAGTAATGAAATGGCTGGGTCAAATGCTATTTCTAATTCAAGCTTTTTAAAGTATCACCATACTGCTTTCCACTATGGTTATATCATTTGACCATCCCAGCAGCAGTGTATGAGAGTCCCAATCTCTCCACATCCTCGCCAGCATTTGTTATTTTCTGTCTTGTTGAACTTTGCCATCAGTGCTGGGGTGAGATGCTTATCTCATTATTCTTTTGATTTGCATCTCTCTGATGGCTAATGATTGAGAGCATTTTTTTTTCATGTATTTGCTGGCCGCCTGAATATCCTCTTTGGTGAAGTGTCTATTCATGTCTTCTACCCATTTTTTAGTTGGATTGTTAATCTTTTTGTTGTTGAGGTGTTGGAGTTTTCTATAAATTTTAGAGATAAATCTCTTGTCAAATACGTCGTTGGGGAATATTTTTTCCCAATCTGTAGGTTCTCTTTTTACTCTTTTGGAGGTCTTTGGAAGCACTTAAAAATTTAATTTTTAGAAGGTCCCATTTATCTAGTTTATTTTCTGTTGTTTGTGCATTTTGGGTTATGCTTGAATGTCTATTTACGCCGTCATTTAGGGCCCTTGAATTTGCCCCTATTTTTTCCTTAAGGAACTTAATAGTTTTAGGTTTCACATTTAAGTCTTTGATCCATCTGGAGTTAGTTTTTGTGTATGGTGTGAGGTACAGATCTTGTTTCATTTTTCTGCAA
>NW_006922326.1:844965-845678 GCF_000298275.1 Orycteropus afer afer
TAGCTTAGTTAAATCAGTTCTGGTCTCCTCAGTTTTGTGTAGGGGGAGCTAAGGAGAAGCAGGGGTACAGTTTCAACACAAACATCTGGGCCCAGACCTGGCCAAAAGGACTGAATTTCAAGCTGTCCAGCAACTTGAGAGTAGAAGCAGCACTGCCTTGATGAGTGATGTTAGAATGCTGAAGTACAGAGTGAGGCAGTATAGCGCTTTGGGATTGGAAGTCTCAATATTGTCAAGATGGTGATTCTCCCTAAATTGATCTACATATTCAAAACAATTCCTGTCGAAATCTCAGCAAGCTCTTTTGCAGAAACTGACAAGCTGATCCTACAATTCATATGGAAATGCAAAGACCCCAAAATAATTTTGACAAAGAACAAAGTTCTTTTTCTTCGCACTTCCCAATTTCAAAACTTACTACAAAGCAACAGTAATCAAGACAGTGTGGTACAGGTATAAGGATAGACATATAAATCAATGGAACAGAATTTGGAGTCCAGAAAAAAACCCTTATGTGATAGTTCGAACTGTGTATCAACTTGGCTGGACCACAATTCTGTATGGTTTAAGCAGTTGTGATATGGTCACTCTCATGATGGGATCAGATGTGTATGTTTCGAGCAGCCAATCCACTGAAAGGGAGTTTCCCTAGGGGTGTGGCCTGCTTCCAGTATATTTATGGACATCCTGGGAAAAGAGACATTCTTCTGTGG
>NW_006922326.1:846784-849150 GCF_000298275.1 Orycteropus afer afer
GGGTTTGAACTGCCAGCCTTCTAGTTAGCAGTCAAGTGCCTTAGCCACTATGCCACCAGAGCTCCTTCATTAGTCATTAGAGAAATGCAAATTAAAACTACACTCACTATAATGGCTAGAATCATAATGTAAGATAATAGTAAGTTTTGAAGACTATGTGGAGAAACTGAATTTCCCACACTGCTGGTGGGAATATAAAATGGTGCAGCCACTTTGGAAAATAGTTTGGCTGTTACTCCAAATGTTAAACATAAACTTAGCATAATCCAAAAACTAAACCAAAACCCCTGTCATCAAGATGATTCTGATTCATAGTGACCTTTAGGACAGGGTAGAATTGCCCCATAGAGTTTCTAAGGCTGTAAATTTTTACAGAAGCAGACTGCCTCATCTTTCTTTCACGGAGGAACTGGTGGGTTCAAACTTCTGACCTTTCAATCAGCTGCCAAGCGCTTTAACCGCTGCACCATCAGACTCCTTGGATTTACTGTAGGACTAATTGCACAAATACCAAGAAATGAAAACACATGTGTACATAAAAACTTGTACATGAATGTTCATAGCAGTGTATCGTAGTTGTGTGTCAACTTGGCTGGGCCTGGTTTTGAGTGGCTGGGAAGCTGGATATAGTTATTCCCCAAAATGAGACTCATAATCAACTCTGTGGTAGAATCTACTGGAGCAGCTGAGTGGCTGCCTTAGGGATGTGGTCTGCTTCCAGTAACACAAATGAACAAATGCAACGCACTGCTGTCGAGTATGATCCAACTCATAGCAACCCCTCCTTGGGTTTCTGAGGCAGTATCATTACAGAAATAGATTGCCCAACCTTCCTTCCAAGTAGTGGCTGGTGGGTTTGAACTTCCAGCCTTCTGGTAAGCAGTCAAATGCCTTAGGCATAAGAAAAGCATTGAGAAAGTTCTCTGGAGCTTCTTGGCACTCTTGGACCCTGCATGTAGCCAGCTGAGTCTTCATCTCAATGGCCTGCTATGTTGTCTGCCAATGAATAGTCTTGGGACTATTCATGGACTTGAATTAGTGATCTGGTGTGTTGTTTGATAATCTTGGGACTGTGCCTTTTTATTTGTCAACCTTGAGCTTGTCAGCCACAGCAGCCAGCAGCTAGCTGCCTGAGTTAAGAAAAATCTCCAGCCTCACTGGGCCGGAAGCAAGAGGGAGACCTGAAGCCCAAGATCAAGGGGCTTTCAACCAACCCATAGAATTGGCACTTTGAACTCAGACTTCTAGCCTCCTAAATTTTAAGAGAATAAACTCCTGTGTGTTCAAGTCAGCCATTTATGGTATTTTCTATTAGAATGTCACTAGCGGTAACCAAAACAGTTATTCTTAATAGCCAAAAAATGGAAACAATTGAAATATCCATCAATTGGAGAACTGATAAACAATGGAATTCGATGGAATTGTATGTCACAATAAAAAGGAACAGACTACTACTACATGCAACAACAAAAATGAACCTCAAAACCATTATGCAATGTGAAGGAAGCTAGATGCAAAACACCACACGTTGCATGATTCCATTTATATGAAAAGGCAAATCTATATAGACAGAAAAGTCTCTGTGGGTTGGAATGGGGATAGACCACAAATGGACACAAGGGATCTCTTTGAGGCGATGGAAAGGTTCTAAACACGGATTGTGGTGATGGTTGCACAAATTTAAATTTACTAAAAATCATTATTTGTACTGACAAATTGTATAGTATGTAAATTCCTCAATAAAACCTATTTAAAAAAGTATATTTAAAAAATTGACATGGATATATATTTAAAAATTGATATATAAAATAAGTACATTTTAAAAATTGACATGGATTGACACAGTGGCCGCAGCAATGGGCTCAGTTATAGTAGGCTGGTACAGGACCAGGCAGTGTTTCGTTCTGTTGTACACAGGGTCACTATGAGTCAGAGAAAACTCAACGACACATAACAACACAACAATTAAAAACATATTTACCCAGACTTGGCTATGAATCCCAGCTCTGTTACTAGCTGTGGAAACTTGGAAATGCAACCTAAACTTTCTGGGATTCAATGTCATCATCTGTAAAATGAGAATAATAATATTTACCTCATCATAAAGAAAACAAAAATCTTCACAACTGGACCAATAAGCAACATCATGATAAACAGGGAAAAGATTGAAATTGTCAAGAATTTCATCTTACGTAGATCCAAAATCAATGCCCATGGAAGCAGCAGTCAAGGAATCAAACAACATAATGCATTGGGCAAATCTGCTGCAAAAAAACCTTTAAAATGTTTAAAATCAGAGATATCATCTCGAGGACTAAGGTGCACCTGACCCAAGCCACAGTATTTTCAGTCACCTCACATACACG
>NW_006922326.1:850271-852988 GCF_000298275.1 Orycteropus afer afer
TATAAAACATGTACTCGTTCTAATCTGATGTTTTCAAGGGACACAGAAAACCGAATTTTGATGTACCTTTCCTTATCTATCTTTTCCGGTAAGAAAGAAATACCTGTTTGTGATCAAAAAATTGTAAAGCATAGAAATGCATTAGTAAAACAAAAAACCACTCAACTTTTTTTTTGAACACACGATGAAAAAAGGGTTAAGTTTCTTAATTGTTAATCTTTCCAAAAAAGAAGTGTTTTTTCTTGGACCTGCTTTTTTTAAAAAAAAAAAAAACTTACTTTGGATGCTCTTAGGATATCTAGTGTCTCCTCTATGCTAAATCCAATCGGAGCGCACGTAGTGCCACCTCCCTGACCCTAGAAACCTCCCTCTGGGAACAAGCCGGGACCTTGCAGTTGCTATCACTGCGCCCCTGAGCCCTTCCGCAAACTTCCACGCGAAGGCCCCCTCCCTCGCTGCCTGCCAGGGGACGCGCGGCCCCGTGAGCGTGGAGGGCTCAGCGCGCGACCTCCTCCTGGGCATGAGCCCTGTCGCAGGCGGCGTAGATCCCGAACCGACTTCGCCTTATTAGATTCTAAGAATCAGTAAATAAGCACGCGGTCTTTATTCCGGGTTTCACACTCCAGAAGAGATTCTCAAGTTCTGGGAAACTCTCTGGGCCCATCCTATCGGAAACGGAAATGGCTTCTCCCCTAGCCACCGTTAGCATCGGGTTGCATCACCCACCTCGCAGGGGCCCTTTCGTAGAGCTGCCCTCAGAGTTGCCTGCACAAATACCCAACACGTCAGCGATTAGGAGATCCCGAAACTTTGAATCGTGTTTCCTAGTAAGCCTACAGGCACTGAATGAACCTAAGCGGAAGGAATGCCAAGCAGTTAGGCATCTGCTGCACAGGCCATCCGCCTTCCCTAGGGTTGGGCCCTCGTCTGTCTTCCCGTCTCTAATTCCCAGCACGCCACAAGAGGGCCTACGTGCTGTCAGGCGGCAGCCGAGACAACTTCCTTCCTCTCTGGGCAAGATGGCGGGGGGAGAGGCTGGAGTGACACTAGGGCAGCCCCATCTTTCTCGTCAGGATCTCACCACCTTGGTGAGGTTTCGCTTTGGGTGGACAGGCAGTGATCTTGGGAATGGGGACGATCATGTCTCCAGGGAAGCCCTAGGGCGAGTCAGTGCCAGGCTTTAGGGAGCCTGGGTGAGGAGGGAGCCCCGGATCCCGGCGCCCTCGGCCGAACTCGTGCCGCCACTTGCAGCCTGCGAGCTGGGTGTGGATGTGTGCGCTTGTGGGACCTCGAGCTCCTGAAGTCACGGTGTGAAATGTCATTAAAGCTTTGACCTGTGGAGGTCTGAGAAGGGAAGTCTATACTGTGTTAAGTGCTAAAGCTCCCAAAGTTGGGGGCCTCGGGTCTCCAGATCTTTTGTAGAGTGGAGGTGTCGTGTTGTCCTTTGTAATGATTAGGGGCCTTAGGGATTCTCAGCCATCAGAGTACAAGATTGTATGGGAAAAGCGTCTTAGAAGTGATAGAGAGCTGTACAGATGGTGATGAGCTATAGATGGCAATGGAAAAGCCTTGTTTTGTTTTATGTGTAGTGCTTTAAAATAAGAAATACAATGTTTCATTACAGGATGTTACCAAGTTGACACCACTGTCACACGAGGTCATCAGCAGACAAGCCACAATTAATATAGGTAAGAATAACTTGGGAGTCCTGAATTGCTTGATTACTGGCAAGTCATTTTAACTTTTCTTTTTGTGTGATGAACTGAATTTTATGAGGATTCGTACGTAGTACAAATAGATACTGAAACCTTGTGAGAAGGCATCTGCTAGATTTCTTGGGAAACAGAAACAGTGCTGCACATACCTAGTTTACCGATTATGTGTGAAGGAAAGATAGAGTTGAAAATTCGGCTATACTTGCTGCAAAGGGTTATTGGGAGAGCATTTTGTGAAAGTCTTAATTGGTACACCCTTAGAACTTGAGAGAAGTTATGTTGACTGGGTATATTTTGCGTATTTGAGAGTCTGTAAAAACATCACAGTAAAGCCTAGTTAAAAGTTAGACTCTACCATGAGGCCTTTAACAAGTTATGAAATATAAGCTACCCTGGACAGCATTACTGTAATTAAACTTGGATTGTTTTCATTTTCAAAGGTTCCTTTTTGTTGTGTCGGGACTCATGGTACCTATTTAACTCACTCTGAAATTGCTACAAAGTTTCTTAATGCACAAGATGTTACATACTTTTTAGTGACTGTATTGGGCTTTGAAGGCTATAACCTGTCTTCCTTCTGAATAACATAAAACAAATAGCTATTGTTACATTGTATATAATTTGTGTTTTTAGGTACCTAGGCTATTTTTAGAATTTTTTTTATAGCTGTTGAGAACATATACAGCAAGACATACACCAGTTCAGCCATTCCGACCTGTAATTCAGTAACATTGTCTACATTCTTCAAGTTGCGCAATCTTTCTCACCCTTTTCTGAGTTGTTCCTCCTCCGTTAGCTTAACCTGGCTGCCCTCTAAGGTTCTTACCTAATCTTTTGAGTTGCTCTTGTGACTTTGATTGAATGTGAATATAATTCTTAAAAGAGCATAGTACTCAAACCAAAACCAAACACACTGCTGTCGAGTCGGACCCACTCACAGTGACCCCTCCTTAGGTTTCCGAGGCAGTATCTCTATGGGAGTAGATTGCCCAACCTTCCTTC
>NW_006922326.1:853088-854507 GCF_000298275.1 Orycteropus afer afer
TTTTTTTTTTTTTGCTAGTTTAGCTAAACTGTTGTTTGGTTTTAAGAAGACTTCAGGAGATAGTTTGGTTTAAGGTTTATCTCTAGACAGTAGTTTCAGGACTTCACCCACCCTCCATGGCTCCAGAAAGTCTGGCATCCATGAAAATTTGAAATTCTCTTCTGTATTTTCCCCCCTTTAGATCAGGATTCTTCTATAGCATCTTGACCAAAATGTTCAATGATGGTAGATGGGCACCATCCAGTTCTGGTCTTATGGCAAAGGAGGCAATTAACCACACATTCCATATCCTCCTATTCCTGACTCTCCTTCCCCTGTTGCTTCTGGTGAACAGAAACCAATTGTGCCTTGGATAGCAGCCTGCAAGCTTTTAAGACACCAGGTGCTATGCAGTGAACTAGGGGTGAGAACAGAAGCACTAAACACATTATTACGCCAATTAACTGGGTTGTCCCCTGAAACCATGGCTCTAAACCTCCAAACCAAAGTAGTCTCAGCAGCTTTTTTTGTTGTTACTGTAAGTATGTCACACAACTTTGCCAGCTGAACTCTTATAGGTATATAATTTATTGACAGCAGTTACAGTAATTGTGCAACTCTACCCCTAATGAATATGATTTTTCCATCACTCTTAATACCCATATTCCCCCTTGTATGTGTGTACCATATTTTCTTTATTCATTCATCTGCTATTGTGAACAGTGCTGCAATGAACATTGATGTAGAAGTCTCTGAGTCTCTGCTTTTAAGTTTTTTTGGTTTATACCACTGTGTATGAGTTTTAAACAAGGCTGTCAGTTACATAGAAAGTTTTCTTTAGTCCTTTGTCAGAACATGTTTTTATAGGAAAGGATATATTGGAGGGAAAATTGAACTCCCAATTGTTTTTTTGTTGATATTTACGACATGAGTTAAGGCTTTGATTTGCTACGCTAACACTCTTGAAGAGATATTTGGTGTAATTGGAAGCATATGAATTACTTTTTTATATTTTATCTATAGGTACAATTGGTCATGTAGCTCATGGGAAATCTACAGTTGTAAAAGCTATATCTGGAGTCCATACTGTCAGGTTCAAAAATGAACTAGAAAGAAATATTACAATCAAGCTTGGATATGCTAATGCTAAGGTGAGTTGTATATTACGGAACTAGAAACCATTTAACTGTAATTGTTAAATATATAAATAATAAATCCAAACTTTTTTTTTTCATTGAAACTTTAGATTTATAAACTTGATGATCCAAGTTGTCCTCGGCCAGAGTGTTATAGATCCTGTGGAAGTAGTACACCCGATGAATTTCCTACAGACATTCCTGGGACCAAAGGGAACTTCAAATTAGTCAGGTGATCTCTTCATGCTAAACCCACTTTACATTTTATGTATGTCTTGTGCTTTTTGAAATTTTTAACTAAGCC
>NW_006922326.1:854613-857196 GCF_000298275.1 Orycteropus afer afer
TTGTTATTTTCCTATTGTTTTATGTTTTTATTGCTTTTAATGAAGACAGCTTGAAGAATCAAAATATGTTTCAGTTTCATGATTTCCTTAAATTTTGCGTCTAAAGTGGATGCCTCCCTTGCTTTACCCTAGTCCTGTCCTTGATCAGGAATCAGCAAACTTTTTCTTTAAAGCACCCAAAACTCAAACTAGAACCCACTGCCATTGAGTCGATTTTGACTCATAGCAACCCTGTAGGACAGAGTAGAACTGCCTCATAGAATTTCCAAGGCTGTAAATCTTTACAGAAGCAGACTGCCTCATCTGTCTTCTGTAGAGCAGCTGATGGATTCAAACTGCTGACCTTTTGGTTATCAACCTAATGTTTTAACCACTGCATCACCAGAGCTCCTTTTAAAGGAGCACTAGGTAGTCAGTCCACCAGCCACTCCTCGGAAGGAAGGTTGGGCAATCCTACTTCCGTAGTGATAACACCTCAGAAACCCAAGGAGGGTTCGCTATGAGTCGGGGCCGACACGACGGCAAACAACAACAACAACAACAGGTAGTGTTTTTTACTTTGCAAGCCATGGGGTCTCTGTTGTACCAAGTCAACTCTGCCCTTACACAGGTTTGCATCGCTTAACATCTGTTTGAGCAATGTCTAACAGCATATACTTCTGTGGGCTGGGGCATCCAGGTGTCTCAGTGCCAGGACACCAAACTCTTGTCTTGAAGTCTGCCTGGCTGCTGATGCAGCCTGGAAGCCACCTAGTCTGCAGTGATAGAGGCCCAGGCCCAAACTCCCAATGCTAGTCCTCCTCGGCTCTTGTAACGCAGCGGGTCTAGGCCCTGCATTTTGCCTGGTGTAGACCTGTAGGGTGCTGATGGAAAGGTACACACTGTGAACGTCCTGGCCCTGGCTCAGGTGCCCTCAGCCTTTTTGACCCACACTGTCCCCTCCCCGGGTATGTTCTCACAGGCTAGGTGTTCTTCCCTGTACCTAACTTAGCGAAGAAGGTGAGGACAGCCAGGTGGGACCTGGCCAAGCATTCCCTGAGGCGTCTGCAGTGAGAACTGCCCAGGCCACACAATAGCCCCTAGGCCAGTGTGCTTAGGAGCCCCATGTCCTGAGAACACACACACTTGTCCTCATAACGTCCAAATGCCATAGCATTCTGTTTCATAGATGTACCATGGACATTAAGCAATACATACCTGTATCATAAAGCAGATATAGATGACATGGAAATGAAAAGTTTTGGCAGTGGGCCAGATTAGATTTGAAGGCCTTAGTTTGCCAATCCTTGTTTTAGATCACAACATTTTGAACATACAGTTTAAAAAAAAAAAAGTAACAATTCTGAATGAGCTTCACGGTTTCGTTATAATTATGCTGACAACTCCACTTCAGACTGACAGTTCCAGTTTTTCAAGGTGCTACAACAAACTGTGTTTTCAGATGTTACTCCCAATTCTGTTAACACAGATTTTGTGATTTATTAGGTTCTAGCTTTCAAATTGATGATACTCCCAATATATATTCTATAACATATTATATATTGGATTTGGGAGTTTCTGTTCTCTTTAGGTAAGTTATTTCTATGAATAGTTTAATTTTACTTTCTTTGTAATAGTCTGCAGTGATTTTACTCTCAGCTAGTAACCTTTTTCCTAAGTGGTTATAATTTCAGGACAACTATGACTTACATGTTTATATGTAAGTAATGATCTTAAGGCTGATTGTTCCTTCTCAATTGTTAGACATGTTTCCTTTGTTGACTGTCCGGGCCACGATATTTTGATGGCTACCATGCTGAACGGTGCAGCAGTGATGGATGCAGCTCTTCTTTTGATAGGTAAATAACATAATTGGTTTGGACGAACCAGTGTGGAACAAATCCTAGATAGAATATTTAAAGGGGAGCTAGGACCTTTAAGGGCCATATCCATTACCTTCTAAGGATAACATGAATGGAAACTGACTTGTGATTCAGGAATATATCCCTGCTTGCCAGCTTTCACAAAATACTGAACAAGATGGACTTGAGGCTCATGTGTCTTAGGAGAATGTTTATGGTAGTATATAAAAAAAAAATCAGCAGTGCATTTTTTCCCATTTAAATCAGATCAGGTGATTTGTTAATTTTAAATTTGTATATAAAAGTAAATGTATGAACAAAGGAGAAGAACCACATAATCATAATAGTTAATGCAGAAAAGTCATTTGATAAAATACAACACTCATTTCTGATCAACACTCTCAGAAAAATAGGAATAGAAGGGACATTCTTCAACATAATAAAGGGCATATATGCAAAACCAACAGCCAACATTATTCTCTATGGAGAGACTGAAACCATTCCTCTTGTGAACAGGAACCAGTCAAGGATGTCCTCTATCACCACTTCTATTCAACATTGTACTGGAAGTCCTGTTGTTGTTGTTGTATGCCATCGAGTCAGCTCTGACTTATAGCGACCCCTCCTTGGGTTGTCGAGGCAGTATCACTATGGAAGTAGATTACCCAACCTTCCTTCCGAGGAGTGGCTGGTGGGTTTGAACTGCCAGCCTTCTGGTTAGCAGTCAAGTGCCTTAGGCACT
>NW_006922326.1:859941-861048 GCF_000298275.1 Orycteropus afer afer
TGTAAGAAGGGACCATTCCCTGGAGAAGGATGTCATGCTTGGTAAGGTGGAGGGTCGATGAAAGAGGGGGAGGCCTTCAAGGACATGGATTGATACGGTGGCTGCAATGATGGGCTCAAGTATAGCAGGGATTGTGGGGCTGGCGCGGGATCGGGCAGTGTTTTGTTCTGCTGCGCGTGGGGTTGCTATGAGTCAGAAACGACTTGACGGCACTTAACAATAACAACAACTGCAAAACACCACATAATGTGAATGAACTTGGAAGACATTATGCTGAGTGCAATGAGTAAATCACAGAAGGACAAATACTGTATTGGTCTGTTACTATAAAAGTCAAGGAAAAGTTTATCTATGAAAGAAATTTTCTTTGTTGGTTACAGCAGTGGGAGGGGAGAGGAGGGAACACTGTAAGATAGGTAGAGATAAGTATTGATTTGGGTGAAGAGAAGGGGAATATACCAAATGTGAGTGATCAACATGGTGGCATTGAGGAAGAGGAAGACATAAAGAGGTACATGGGAGGTACAGACAACAAAGATGAACCCTTTTGTACACACAGTACTGTGTTGTCAGTGAAGGCAAACATGGGTATACAGGTGGATAGATGGATGCACAGGATGAACTATTAGGTATGTCTGTGAAGCAGGGAGTGTATCCAAGAGCATATATAGGGTTGGGAGACAATGGTCCTTTAAGCGTATTTGTATGATCTGTAAGAATTCCCAGGTGTATATTAGAGCTGATAAGGGACAAGGTTGTTGTCACTTCTTGGTCACAGCCAGCTACCCAGAGGGACCAAGTAGTTGAACTGTGGGCTCAGGACCATAGTCACAGGGGACATGAAGCTCAATTGGCATAACATACTACACAAAACACTGTTCTACCTCCTACTTTGCTGAGTAGCAACTGGTATCTTAAAATCTCGCAAGTAGCCATCTAGATGCAACGATGGGTCTCTCCTTGTCCAGAGCAAAGAAGAATGAAGCAAACCAAAGATGGAAACAATTAGTCCTGGTGACTGGTTTACTGTGCAATTCTCAGCCTATATGACTATGAGACCAGAAGAACTAGATGGTGCCCGGCTACCACTGTCAACCACTTGGAGGG
>NW_006922326.1:861683-865081 GCF_000298275.1 Orycteropus afer afer
TAGATGCAAATATTCACAGGAAGTGCTGAAGTCTAGGCCAGCCTGTAACTTTTCAGGGTTATGGTTGTGCTTCCTTATGTGAGCTGCGATTCTGTTGCTGTGGGGTATAATTTTCCAGGAGTGTGCCAGATAGGTATAGTACAGAGCACCTGAGCATCACAACTCAGGAAGGATCATTTTGGTCACCTTCACAGATAGTACTCTTCACCCCTTTATTAAATAAGAAACCCTGATATTTAGTTATAATTCATTAAGTGTCTTCCCTTCTTTGGTACTCTCCACCTCTCAGGAGTTTGGCTGAGCCAGAACAGCTTTGAGACTAAGGAGAGCCAGAGGGCTATATCTTAACCCTGAATAAAAGCTGAGGGCCTGAAAAGACCCTGAAAAACCAAACTTGTTGATTCTAAGCTTCTAGCTTACGACCTAGAGTAGGGGGCAAAAGGCGGATGGTTGTTAATGATAGTGATATTCAGGATTTCTGCCTTTAGCAGAGCTAGGACATACAAAGGTCTGCTTTATTAGGTGCCAGCTAATTCTGTTGTGGTGGTGGTGGTGGTAAACTACAGATCACGTAAAATTTACCATTTTAGCCATTAATGTCTATAATCGTATTAAGTACATTCACTATGCTATACAGCCATTCAGCCATTCCTGCTATCTAGTTCCAGAACTTTTTCATCACCCCAAAAGGAAACTCCATACGTATTAAGCAGTCATCCATTGCCCTCTCCTCAGCCCCCAGCAACCACTAACCTGTTTTGTATTTCTGTGTATTTTTTCTGGATAGTTCTAGTTAATTCTTTTGTATCTTTTTTATTCTTTATTATCTAGCTGGTAATGAATCTTGTCCTCAGCCTCAAACTTCTGAACACCTGGCTGCTATAGAAATCATGAAGCTGAAGCATATTTTGATTCTACAAAATAAAATTGATTTGGTAAAAGAAAGTCAGGCTAAAGAACAGTATGAACAGATCCTTGCATTTGTACAAGGTAAGGAACTGTAATATCTAATACATCTATAATCCAGATGTTGTTAGGTGCCACTGAGTTGATTTTTTACTCATAGTGACCCCCTGTGACCTAGTAGAACTGCCTCATAGAGTTTCCTAGGCTGTAATTTTTATGGAACAAGACCTTGAGGTCTTTATTTTGCGGAGCTGCTGGAAGCATTCAAAGTGCCAACCTTTAGTTAGCAGCTGAGCATCTAACCATTGTATCACCAGTCCAAAAACTCACTGCTATCAAGTTGATTCCAACTCTTAGCAATGTTTCTGAGGTGGTAAATCTTTACAAAAGTAGATTCGTCCATCTTCCATGGAGCGCCTGCTCGGTTTGAACCACCAACCTTCTGATTAGCAGTTAAGTGCCATAGGCACTGTGCCACCAGAGCTCCTTATTACATCACCAGGCTTTATTTAATCCAGATATTACATGTTAAATTTACTTTTGATATAATTATCTAAAATAGAGTAGATGTATGGATCTTTAATTTTTATTTCTCTGCCTGCTATTTGTACACCAAACCAAACCAAATTCATTGCTGTGGGGTCAATTTCGACTCATAGCGACCCCTCTTTGGGTTTCCGAGGTGTTATCACTATGGAAGTAGATTGCCCAACCCTTCCTTCCAAGGAGTGACTGGTAGGTTTGAACCACCAGCCTTCTGGTTAGCAGTCGAGTGCCTTAGGCACTGCGCCACCAGAACTCCCTATTTGTACACGGTGGAACATAAACCAATTCAATTTCTGTATATACAATTCAGTGACGTTGATTACATTCTTCAAGTTGTGCAACCGTTCGCACCCTCCTTTTCTGAGTTGTTCTTCCCCCATTTGCCCTATAGAGTTTTCAAGACTGACCTTTCAGAAGCAGATTGCCAGACCTGTCTTCTGAGAAACCTCTGGATGGGGTCAAACTGCCAACTTTTTGACTAATAGTCAAGCGCTTAACCATTTGGACCACCCAGTGACTCACTACTTGTTAGCCAGTTGATATAAGTAGTGTACTCTGTGTTTCTGAATTTGCTACACCAAACTACATTTTTGCTGACTAAAAGTCAGAATTGAAATTGTCTTCTGGGTACTTTATCCGTCAGACTTTCTTAAAAATCTTCCCCACTGATAGTAAAGTGAATCAAAGCACTTAAAAAAAATAATTAATCTGACATGATTTATTCTTTTTTTTAAATTTTATTTAGTTGTTGAGAATATACATGGCAGAACATACTCTACTTCAACAGTTTCTTAGATGTACAATTCAGTGACATTGATTTATCCTTCAGGTTGTACAACCATTCTCGCCTTGCTTTTCTAACTTGTTCTTCCTTCATTAACATAAACTCAGTGCCCTCTAAGGTTCCTAACTCATCTTTTGAGTTTCTATCATCAATTGGATCCCATATAGGTAGTTCTCAACAGAATATAATGCTCAAGCCAGACATTGTTTACTAATTAAGCTAGACTATTCAGTTTTAACAAAACTTGAGGGGATATTTTTGGTTTATTATCTCAGGGCAATAGTTTAGGGTTTTATTCAGCCTCCATATCTCCAGAAAGTTGAGTCCGTGAGAAATTGAAATTCTGTTCTGCATTTTCCTCCTTTTGGTCAGGATTCTTCTATAGAATCTAATAAAAATGTTCAGTAATGGTAGCTGGGTACCAGCCCTTTCTTCTGGTTTCACAGCAAAGGAGGCAGTTGTTCATGGAGCCAATTAGCCACACATTCCATTTCCTCCTCCTGTTCTTGACTCTCTTTCCTCTGTTGCTCTAGGCAAATAGAGACCAATTGTGCTTTGGATGGCCAGACACTATTTATTCTTACAAATAGCTATTTCCAGAATTAGAACTAACTGATTTCCTTAATCTTTATAATGTCCCTTTCTCTAGCAGTATAATGTTTTTTAAGTTTTGGGAAAGACATGATGTGTCCTATTGTTGACAGTTGATTCTCTCAGACTTATTTTTTTCTTGCTAGGAAGATTGACTTACGAATCTAATCTGTCATAGAAAGCATAAGTCGTTTCGGTAAAAATCTCATTGTGCTTGGTCTGTTTTTTTGACCAGCCTATTTGACATAATTAAAAAAGATCAAATATATGTGCCAGGAGTCTTTGGTTAGCAGAGTCTGTAATTTTATCTTGACATTTATTGGGAAGTTAATTACACATTACTGGAAATCTTTTCAACTAGTAAAGTGCACTTTCTCAAGAGCGCTAGTAGTTTTTTCCTTTAAATAGCTTTATCATTCTACTATTAGATACATCTATTAATATAATTTTTAAAATATTCCTTTAAAACCGAAACACCAAACCATACACACTGCCGTTGAGTCAGACCCGACTCATAGCGACCCCTCCTTGGGTTTCCAAGGTGGTATCACTACAGAAGTAGATTGCCCAA
>NW_006922326.1:865381-867173 GCF_000298275.1 Orycteropus afer afer
TCAGCTGAAGTACAATATTGAAGTTGTCTGTGAGTACATAGTAAAGAAAATTCCAGTACCTCCAAGAGACTTTACTTCAGAACCCCGACTTATTGGTAAGTGATAGGATTCACCTTTAACTCTTAATTTGATCTTTTCTATATTGGTCATTCTCCTTTAAAGGGTGTTTATTATTTTATCTTTGTGCAAGGGTGATAATCAGTCTCCATACATTTTTTTTATTTTAAAAAAGGAAATGGGTTTATGAAATCCATGGGCAGTGGTTTATTTTAAACTCAGGAGTGACATTAAAATATATATATAGATTGAAATAGATGAATCCCAAGATTGTATTGGCAGTGCTGAATTGCATTATTGGATGAGGGAAAGAGTCCTGAATACAATAGAAAGGAACTATTAACCTTTTTATGTGCCATATATGGTATATAATCAAGACTTAGTAACGTGGTAGTTTCTGTGGAATTAGAACATTTTAGTCAGGAACAGGATGTTCGAAATTTCATACAAATGATTTCTGTATCAGTAATAAAGATTTTAATGTCTCTTTCACCTTAAGTTTGAAGTACCGTTATTGGTATAATTTGATTATCTAAGCCAGTGGTTCAACTTGACTATTGATATATATATTCCCACACCTCTCTTTCTTTTGTAACATCATGTATTAAAATATATAAGCGTTTGCTGCTTTATTTATGCTTTATGAGGTGTGATCATACTGGGCATATTATTTTTGTAACCACTTTTTTTTTCTTAACATCATATGAAGGTTATCCTTTCAGATCATTACCTAAAGCTCTAACCAAAAAAAGCAAAAAAAAAACTTTTTATTGTGACTTACATGAAAGTTTACAAAGCAAATTGATTTTCCATTCAACAATCATACATATTTTCATTTGTGTGACATTGATTGCAATCCCCACAGTGTATTAGCACTTTTGCCACTTTCATCCTGTGTTTACTGTTTCCATTCATCCTTCTTTTCTTGTCCCTTCCTGCCTTCTGAGCTTTTTCCGTGGGCAAATGCAGCCCTTTGATCTTGTAGAGTTGGTTGGTCTAGGAAGTACCTCCCTGGCTTTATTGCTTACGTTATAGGCCTGTCTAGTATTTGGCTGAAAGTTGACCCATGGGAGTGGCTTAAAGTGTGACTAAGGGTCATAGTTTCAAGGGTTCTATCAGTCTCTATCAGACCAGTAAGCCTGGTGTTCTTATGATTTTGAGTTTTCTTCCACATTTTTTTCCCCACTTTATTTAGGTCCTCCTATTGTGATTCTTTTCAGAGCAGTCAGCAGCAGGAGCCAGGCACCATCTAGTTTTTCTGGTCTCAGGATCATGTAGGCTGGGGTTCACATGGTCCATTATTCCTTTGGACTAATTGTTTCCTTACATCTTTGATTTTCTTCACTCTTTTTTCTGGACAAGAGAGAGACCAATAGTTGCAGCTTAGTCTCATGTCCTTTTTTATGATACTCTATAGTATGGATATACCAAAATATGCCAACTATTAATGAACTTTCAAGTTATTTCCATTTTATCCTACCCTAAGTAAGGCTACAGTAAGCATTGGAGTAATAATTAATACTAGGTTTTGTCACAGTTTGTTATAAAAAATTAAATAGCTACCATTTTAGAAAAGTTTAACTTGGAAAGAATATTTCTTCTAAAGTTAAAATTAATGGGATTGGCTTTAATTTGTTTTAGTTATTAGATCCTTTGATGTCAACAAGCCTGGCTGTGAGGTTGATGACCTTAAGGGTGGTGTTGCTGGTGGTAGTATTCTTAAAGGAGTGTTAAA
>NW_006922326.1:867613-872815 GCF_000298275.1 Orycteropus afer afer
CAATCTTTTCCAAAATTGTGTCCCTTTTTGCGGAACATAATGATCTCCAGTATGCTGCTCCAGGGGGTCTTATTGGTAAGGATTTTTTGTCATCCCTATGCTTCCATTTTCTCCCCCCCATGATTATGGGGTTTATTTGGGAAGGAACAGAATTCAGGATCAGAAATGACTCAGGATACAGTTCTTCAATCAGGACAGCTGCTTCTCAGTGGTGCACACAGACATGCCTCTCTCTGGCCCTTGGCCTCTTATCCCCATGGCTCTTTGCCCTCTGCAAGTATTACAAACAGGCAAGTATTACAAAGTTCTTTTAGCTCTGCCAACAAGTGCCCAGAGATAATCCACTCTGCTAGTAAGGCTGGACCTAAGGTGCTCAGCTCTAGCTCAGTGGGTTAGCAAACTTAGCTCCAGCAGGTACCTGGAGGCACCCGACTCTGCCAGCAAGCCTCCTGCCCCAAGGTGCTCAGTTTTCTTGCTTGCCAAAGGCACTCAGCTTTCTTGCTTTGTGGGCTGCATCCCTGTGTTTTTAATTGGGCGTGCATGGTACTATTCATGGGAAATGGAGTACTCCAAAAGATACATTAACTGTAAAATTTTATTTGGACATTTCAATAATAAAATGGGGGTGAGGAAACATTCATGTGGTTAAGCTGTTAATTTCATATCATAAAATGGTCCCATGTGTTTGTAAGAATTATTACTGTGTGTTTTTATTGTGATGAAATATATAAGATAAACTGCCATTTCAGTCACTTTTATAATTCAGTGGCATTATCCCATTTTATGCAGCCTCACCACTATTCATTTCCAAAATTTTTTTATCACCCTAACAGAAACTCGGTACCCCTTAAACAATGCCTCCTCATTTCCCCCTCCCAGCATATGAAGAGGAGTTCATTTTGGTTTAGTATATAGAGTAACTCGTTTTTAGCAATAACAAAGTAAGTTCTATAAGGCAGCATTTAAAATATCTACATGTATTTCTTTTATAATCTACACAGTTTTTAAGGTAGAGAGTGGTTGCTTTTTATGTATGCTTTTACAAATGGAAAGTTACCCACAGATGTGACCTAATCATGTCAGATCATATTTACACTGAGGTAGAAATGAAAGATACTTTGCATTGTGTATGAATTGCTGAAAGAATTTATGAATTATCTAGTCCCTTAAAACTTAGTGTATTACACATTTAATAAGAATTAGAGGTGATACACCTTTGGGTAAGGAGTTTGTCTTTTGGTTGTCTGCGTTTTGGCTGCATAATTCATTTTTCCATTCTATCCTGATAATTAAAAGTTTACAATATATAATTTTAACTAGTTAGTTTTTCCTTTTTGGAAACAAGGAAACTTTAAGAAAGTTTTTTAAAATTGTGGAAATGTTCAGATGTACAAGTAGAGAGAATAGTGTCATGACAAGCCCCATGTTGCTGCCAGCCAACTTCAACAATTGCCAATATTTTACCAATCTTGCTTCATCTATATTATCTCTCCTCAAAGATGCACAGCTAAATTATTTTGAAGTCCATCTCAGGAATCTTGTATGAAGTCTTTTTTAAGATACCTTTTTGATCAGCTTCTAGATGGAAAACGGCAAGCAGATTTCTGCAGATTATTCATTATTAATTTGGTGCTTTCAGCCTTTGTTAAGGGAATTCAGACTCAGTTTTGAGTTAGGCTGTTAACTGTTTGCCCCTTTTTTATTATTTAAATCAAGTGAATCCTGTTCTGAATTCCCAGTTAACCTGTAAGTTTACAATTCTGTTTCTTCAGATAAAACAGGGATTTTATCATTCCTATGTAGTGTTATAGAAGTATGAAGATATATAGTATATTAAAATTTATAATAAATACATGCAAAATTTTGGGGTAAACAGCTAGCCCTATGGCTATTTTAAGAACTAAAAGTTGAATTATATACATCTTTCTTTCTATTAGGAGTTGGAACAAAAATTGACCCTACTTTGTGCCGGGCTGACAGAATGGTGGGGCAGGTACTTGGTGCAGTTGGAGCTTTACCTGAGATCTTCACAGAATTGGAAATTTCGTATTTCCTGCTTAGACGGCTTCTAGGCGTGCGCACCGAAGGAGACAAGAAAGCAGCAAAGGTAAATGCTTTTTATAATTTCTCTTTCCAAAAAAAAGAGACAAATGATGATAAAATTAGCTTTAAGTTTCATTCTTTTATAGTTAACATGGGATTAAGAAAAAAGAATGTTGATTAAATAAATTTGACTTCCTGAAAATTGAAAACATTTATATGGCAGTCAGCCATAAACCAAGTTAAAAGTAAAAGAAGGAAATAAAATAGAGAAAAAGTATTTGTGTTGCATAGGACAAAAACTTGATATTCATAATATATTTATGACTTTAGAAGAAGATTGAGTAAGGTTATAAAAAAAAACAAACTCACTGCCATCCAGTCGGATCCGACTCATAGCAACCCCTCCTTGGGTTTCTGAGGCAGTATCACTACGCAAGTAGATTGCCCAACATCCCATCCGAGGAGTGGCTGGTGGGTTTGAATCCCCAGCCTTCTGGTTAGCAGTCAAATGCCTTAGGCACTATAGAAAACTGTTGATATCCAGTGTTGGCAAAGATGCAAGGAAAGAACAGTCATACTTTTTTTGATAAGGCATATGTTTATTTATGTGTACATTTGGCAAGACCCTGTTAGATATTCTACAGAGCACTTGGGGGCAGCATCCTATGACCTCCTCTGACTTCACAAGGGGGAGAGAAAATCACCATCAGCAGCCCACGGCTTATTCCTATGAGGCCAGACATGCTGCCATCCTCAAGTTTTGGCAATTCTGACACCTGCCATCCCTCCCACTGTACTCACTACTTCTCTGCTGGGTTTGATAATTCTTTGCAATGACTACATAAAACTTAGACAATACTTAAGGATTATAGAGTTTATTAGGGAAGTAACAGGTTCAGGAACACTCAAGATACAGTTCTTTGATCAGGACAGCCTCCCCTTGGCATGCCTAAAGGCATGCCCTTAGCCTCTTGGCCTGATCTCTGCCCTGCTCAGGAAAGTGCTATAAAGCTCATTTAGTTCTGCTGAGAGGCATCTAGGTGCACCCCACTTCACCAGCAAGCCTCCTGAACAAAGGCACTCAACTTTGTCGTTCCATGAGCCAGCAACCCTGCCACTTTGTCTTGTGCTGATCTTGGTTCTGCTGCCACCGTATCTCTGCCAATCTCTCTGACAAAAAGATCTAGAGCAGGGATCTTAGTTCTAAGGATGTGCTCTACTTCACCTCCTGTTCTTTACTCTTGATGGCAATGAGATCCTCCCTTATGTCTCTCACTCACTACCATCAAGTGTATTCTGACTTATAGTGACCCTGTTGGGTTTCTGAGGCTGTAAATCTTATGGAAGCAGACTTTCTTCTGTAGAGCAGCTAGTGGGTTCAAAACACTCATCTTTTGGTTAGCAACCAAATGCATTAACCACTACACCACCAGAGCTCCTCTTCAGCCTCTAGGAAGGCTTATTGTAAGCTTAGCAGAATGCCAAAACTAACCAATCTCCACATTAGGGTTCCATATACCTTATTTCCATGGTCCTACTCCAACAAGGTGTCATATACCTTATTTACATTACTAACAAGCTATCCAGTCCCCTTCGTGGGCCACATGCACTGTACGTTTGCATAGTTTCCCTAAGTCATCTGAACATCATCAAGAATATCATCCTTGAAGAAAGCAAAAGGTCATTAAAAAGACAGGAGAGGAAGAAAAGACCAAAACGGATGTCAGAAGAGACTCTGAAACTTGCTCTTGAACAGAGAGTAGCTGGAGCAAATGGAAGAAATGACAAGATAAAAGAACTGAACAGAAGATTTCAAAGAGCAGCTTGAGAAGACAGTCAGTTGTTATACTGAAATGTGCAAAGACCTGGAGTTAGAAAACCAAAAGGGAAGAACACACTTGGCATTTCTCATGCTGAAAGAACTGAAGAAGAAGTTCAAGCCTTGAGTTGGTATATTGAAAGATTCTATGAAAATATTTAATGATGTAAGAAGCGTCAAAAGAACATGGAAGGAATACACAATCACTGTACCAAAAAGAATTGGCCAATATTCATCCATTTCAGTAGGTGACATATGATCAAGAACCAATGGTATTGAAGGAAGAAGTCGAAGCTGCACTGAAGGAATTGGTGAAAAATAAGGCCCCAGGCATTGACAGAGTACTCACTGAGATGTTTCAACAAACAGATGCTGTGCTGGAGAGACTTTCTCATCTAATGCCAAGAAATTTGGAAGACTACTACCTGGCCAACTAACTGGAAGAGATCCATGTTTGTACCCATTCCAATGAAAGGTGATCTCACAGAATGTGGGAATTATCAAACATATCATTAATATATCACATGCAAGTAAAATCTTACTGAAGACAATTAAAAAACAGTTGCAGCAGTATATTGACAGAGAACTTCCAGAAATGCAAGCCAGATTCAGAAGAGGACCTGGAATCAGGGATATCATTACTGATGTCAGACGGATCTTGGCTGAGAGCAAAGAATACCAGAAAGATGTTTACTTGTGTTTTATTGACTATGCAGAAGCATTCAACTGTGTGGACCATAACAAATTATGGATAACATTGAGAAGTGTTGGAAATGCATTTCAGAACAGGAAGAGACAAATAAAAACCACAGAGAGAACTGTCGAAGATTTGTTGGAAGAGAATTTCCCTGATATGGTGAAATACAAGCATATATACATTCAAGAATTCCAACAACCCCAAACAGGATAGACCCTAAAAGAAAATCACCAAGATATATCATCATCAAACTCACCAAAACCAAATCCTGAAAGAAGCATGGGAAAAACGAGAAGTTACCCACAAAGGACAACCAAAAGACTAAGTTCTCATTTCTCAGTGGAAACCATGGAGGCAAGAAGGCAGTGGGATGGTTTATATAAAACCCTGAAAGAAAAAACTTCCAATTAAGAATCATATACCCAGCAAAATTGTCCTTCAATATAATATAATATAATATAATGGTGAAATTAGGATTAACCCTAGGACATGATGGCCCTTGAGACCAGAAGAACTGGATGGTGCCCGGCTACCAGTGCCAACCACTCAGGATCAAATCTGGAGATCCTGGATAGAGTGGGAGGGAAAATGTGGAACAAAATCCCAAAACTCAATAATGACCAGAATTACTGGTCAGATGAAG
>NW_006922326.1:874195-875294 GCF_000298275.1 Orycteropus afer afer
AAAACTATAGTGGTGAAATTAGGAGATTTCCCAATAAGCAGAAATTGAGGGAATTTGTTAAAACCAGACCAATCTTACAAGAGAAGTATGAGAATTCCAGAACACTTAATTGTGCTCATGAGGAATTTGTACATAGATCAGGAGGCTGTCATTTGAACAGAAAAAGGGAATACTGCATGGTTTAAATTCAGGAAGGGAGTGTGTCGGGGTTGTATCCTTTTATCATACTTATTCAATTTGTATGCTGAGCAAATAACCCAAGAAGTTGGACTATATGAAGAAGAGTGTGGCATCAGGATTGGAGGAAAAATCATTAACAACCTGAGATATGCAGGCGATACAATTTTGCTTGCTGAAAGTGAAGATGACTTGAAGCACTTACTGATGAAGGTGAAAGACTACAGTCTGCAGTATGAATTACACCTCAATGTAAAGAAGATGAAAATCCCCACAAGTGGACCAATAAGCAGCATCATGATAAATGGAGAAAAGACTAAAGTTGTCAAAGACTTCATATTACTTGGTTCCCCACAGTCAACACCAATGGAAGAAATCAGGTTACGTATTGGTAGGAGCTCTGGTAGCATGTAGTGCCTAAGGCACTTGACTGCTAACCAGAAGGTTGGCGGTTCAAACCTACCAGCTACTCCTCAGAAGGAAAGTTGGGCAATCTACTTCCATAGTGATACCGCCTCAGAAACCCAAGGAGGGGTCGGTATGAGTCAGGTCCAACTGGACAGCACATAACAGCAACAACAACAACATTGCTATAGGCAGATGTGCTGAAGAGCAAAGGTATCTCTTTGAAGACTAAGGTGCGCCTAACCCAAGCCATGATATTTTCAGTCGCCTCATGTGCATATGAAAGCTGGACAGTGAGTAAGGACGACTGAAGAAGAGTTGATGCTTTTGAGTTGTGGTGTTGGCAAATAATGCTGAAAGTACCATGGACTGCCAGAAGAACTAACAGATCTGTCCTGGAAGAAGTGCAGCTAGAATGCTCCTTGGAAGCGAGAATGGCCAGACTTCGTCTTACCTACTTAGGTCATGTTATCAAAAGGGACCATTCCCTGGAGGATGGTAAAGTAGAGGGTCAACG
>NW_006922326.1:875805-877674 GCF_000298275.1 Orycteropus afer afer
ATAAATTGGTAGCACTTTAAGGGAGAGAAATTTGGAAATATTTATCATCTCAAATATCCCTGTCCCTGCAGATTTCACTACATTTTTTTTCAGTAGTGAAATATTTTTTATAAGAATATCCGTTTAGTGGGGAAATGTGCCACCTGAAAAAGTGAGGTAGGCTATCTATCTATCTATCTATCTATCTATGTATATATCTGTATCTATATCTGTCTATCTATCTATCTGTCTGTCTATATGTATATAAATGAACATAGAAAAGTCTCCAAGATATATTAAACTAGGAGAGAGAAACAAGTGGTAGAGATGTTAAAGAATTCTATGTTATCTGGGTTTTTTTTTTTTTTTTAATTTTAAAAAGTTTGACTATTATATGATTTTTTTTTTTTTTTTTTTGGTTTTTATTGTGAGTGATTTGGATGAAAATTTACAAAACAAATTCATGTTCCATACAGTAGTCCATACACATTTTGTATCATGGCATTGACTGCAATTCCCCACAGTGTAGCAGCTCTCTTCCTACTTCCTTCTTGTAATTAACTCCTCCCTGTGTCCTTCTTTCCTGTGCATTCCTGCCCCCTGAGCTATCTTCCTGTGCAAATACTGCCCTTCTGTTCTAAGGAGTGTATCTACCTGATATAAATCTACATCCGATATGCCTGTCTGTTGTTTGGCTGGAAGCCACAGTAGTGAGTTTGATTCCAGACCTGAAGGGTAACTAGGGGCCATAGTCTCAGGGTCTCACCAGGCTCTACCAGACCAGTAAACCTGGTCTTTTTTATGATTTTGAGTTTTATTCCACATTGTTCTCCTACTTTATTCAGGACCTAGAATTCTATCTTGTTTTTTAACACTGGGCTTTGTAGTTACAATTACAGAACTCATAGACAGTACTCATGAATCTCATGGTAAAAATGCATACAGGACAAAAAAAATAATAATGCAAAGTAAATCTATATTTCCCTATCCCCGAAATAAAATTCTGTTCCTCAGGCTTTCTTCAGGTCTTATTAATGTTTTACTTGGTGCTTAAAATTTTACTTTCCTATTATTCAGGTAACCTTAGAATGAATATATTCTTCCCATTATTGCATTGGAAATTTTGTACATATATGGGCTTAAAATGCCTGCCAGAGTAGATCATTTACCTTCACCAATCAGATCTTAAAGTCATTTGCACAGGGAAAAGTTCTTTTCTGGAGAAAGCAATGAGAAAAGAAATTAATTTTGAATCTGAGTCACATGCTTACAAAACTTTTAGGTTGTCGTGTTTTTTAAACTTTAATACATTTTTCTCCATGTAGCTTTTAGTGAAAGCATGAAACCATTAAAATCAGTCATCTGCACTTGGGTATTGGGCTTTAAGTGAGGAAAACAGCAATAATATGAATACTGCTGTGTGTTGTTGAGGTTATTCAACCTCACAGTGACCCTATAGGACAGAGTGGAACTTCCTCACTAGGGCTTTTCTCTTGTGTAAGCAGTTGGTGGGTTTGAACTATTGACTTTTTGGTTAGTAGCCAAGTGCTTAACAATTGTACCACCAGTGCTTCTTAATGATAGGACTAAACCAAAGAAAACCAAACCAAACTCAGCCCACTGCTGTCGAGTCAATTCTGACTCATAGTGACCACCATTGGTTTTTCCAAGGCAGTAAATCTTTTTATTTATTCATTTATATTGTGATTTGGGTGAAGATTTGCAAAGCAAATTTACTTTCTATACAGCAGTTCACATATACTTTGTCTCATGTCATTGACCACAGTTTACCACAATGCAACAGCTCCCTTCCCACTTCCTCCCCATAGTCACCTCTTCCCAGTGACCATCCCTCCATACTCTCCTGCCCCCTGAGCTGTCTCCCTGTGC
>NW_006922326.1:881439-882964 GCF_000298275.1 Orycteropus afer afer
TAGTAATTGTTACCCAATTTTACAGGGGCTCCAAGAGTTCCAGGAATTGGCTTAGGGCACATGATTGGAATTGGATTTTCAGAACTCTTGTTATTAACATAACCATTGTCCTGCTCTCCCCTGCTTTATCAAATTTTGTAACCCATTTCTACCACACAGCCTCTTCAGAATTTTAAGAGGGTCTGTGGATTGACACAATGGCTGCAACAATGTGCTCAAGAATAGAAACAGTTGTGAGAATGGCACAAGGCTAGTGTCACTGTGAGTCAGAACTAACTCAATGACACCTGACAACATATTTAAAATTGCCACCTTTACTCTGTATAGATACACATATGTACGAGGTATGTGTGTGTGTGTGTGTGTGTATTTGAGAAAGTATAAATTGGTAGCATTTTAGGGGAGAGAAATTTGGAAATATTTATCATCTCAAGTGTCCCTATCCCTGCAGATTTCACTACATTTGTTTTTCAATAGTGAAATATTTTTTATAAGAATATCTGTTTAGTGGGAAAATGTGCCACCTGAAAAAGAATGAGGTAGGCTATATATCTTTTTATATATGTGTATATCTGTATCTGTCTATCTATCTATAGATAGATATAAATGAACATAGAAAGGTCTCCAAGATATATTAAACTAGGAGAGAAAAACAAAAACAAGTGGTAGAGACGTTAAAGAATTTTATCTTACCTGTTTTGTTTTGTTTTTTTAATTTTTATTGTGAGTGATTTGAGTGAAAATTTACAGAACAAATTCATGTTCCATACAGCAGTTCATACACATTTTGTATCATGGCATGTATGTGTATGTACACACACACACACATTACACACACACACATAGATGTGACAGTAGCATCAGACCTCCTTGTCTAACTTCACAAGGGGAAGGAGAAGGAATTGTTATCAGCATCAGCAGCCCAAGGCTGATTCTTGTGAGGTGGCGGTTAGACATACCTTCTCTCTCCAACCTTTTTATCAATTCCCACACCAGCTGACCCTCCCACAGCACTCTTTACTGGGTTCAATAATTCATTGCAGTGGCCACACAGAACTCATAGACAATACTCATGATTATGGGGTTTATTAGGGAAGTATCAGGTTACAATTCGGGATAAGGAACAACTCGGGATACAGCTGTTTGATCAGGATAGCTTCTCAGTCATGGCCACAGGCAGGCCTGTCCCTTGGCCCCTGGGCCTCTCAGCCTGGCCTCTGCCCTGCTTAAGTAAGTGTTACAAAGCTCTTTTAACTCTGCTGATCAGTGCCCAGAAGCACTTCACTCTGCCAGTAAGCCTCCTGCTCAAAGGCACTCAGCTTGTTTGCTCTGGGGGTCAGCAAGCCTATTATAACCACCTTGCTCTGTGGGCCAGGAGGCCCACTGTGCTGTCTCACACTGATCTGGTTCTGCTACTGCTTTTCCCTGTCTCCAGTGTTACAACTCTCTTTCTATCTCTTGGGTCTAGGAGGTTCTCAGTGCAGGTACTCCAGGTCCAAAGATTGCACTCCATTTCCAGCTGTTT
>NW_006922326.1:883354-883856 GCF_000298275.1 Orycteropus afer afer
GTTTGGTAACATTGAGACTGTGCCTTTTTACTTGTCAACCTTGGGCTTGTCAGCCTCAGCAGCCAGCAGCTGTCTGAGTGAAGAAAAGCCTCTAGCATCAGTGGGCCGGGAGCAGGAGGCAGAGCTGAAGCCCAAGGTTTAGGGGCTTTCACCCAGGCCCTAGAGCCTGGCACTTTGAACTCAGACTTAAAGCCTCCAAACTGTGAGAGAAGAAACTCTTGTTTCTTCAAGTGATCCCATTTGTGGTATATTCTTGTCAGAGCAGTGGTAGGTAACCAGAACACTAACCAATCCCCTTGTTAGGGTTCCATACACCTTATTTGCATGATCCCACCCTTATAAGGGTGTCATTCACCTTATTTGCATTATTAGTAAGCTGTCCAGTCCCCTTGGTGGGCCACAAGCACCTTATTTGCATAATCCTACCCAATCATTTAGGAGCTCTGGTGACATAGTGCCTAAGGCATTTGATTGCTAACCAGAAGGCTGGTGGTTCAAACCC
>NW_006922326.1:884170-890049 GCF_000298275.1 Orycteropus afer afer
AATGAAGTGCTCATGGTGAACATAGGATCCCTGTCAACAGGAGGAAGAGTTAGTGCAGTAAAGGCTGATTTGGGCAAAATTGTTTTGACTAATCCTGTGTGCACAGAAGTAGGAGAAAAATTTGCCCTTAGCCGAAGAGTTGAGAAACACTGGCGGTAAGTTTTATTTATTAGGTTTTGTCACTATCTAATAAAAAAAAATATACAGTATTTCTTTGTGGGGCTTAGTTCTTGGAGTGTATACACACATACACAGACATTTTCCTTGAATGCAGCAGTTCTTCTGGTGTTAACTCTTAACTATTTGAATGACTTGGAAATGTGTATCTCTGGCCTGAATTTGTAAGACCCTAGTCCCATTTCTAGTCCAAATACTGCAATTGGTTGTCGTTTATCTCATTTACAACCTGTGTAAAAACCAATGAATTTAGGTTCAATATTTCAGTTGTCTTTGACTTTTTAAAAGCTTTTGATTTTGAAATAATTTTGAACTTAATTGAAAACTTACAAGAATTTTATAGAGAATGCCTATATACTGTTTACTGTGGGTGTGTTTTATTTTTTTCTGAACCATTTGAGGAGGTTGCATATCATGCCTCTTGACCTTTTAATACTTCAGTGTGTATGTCCTAAAAATAAGGATATTCTCTTTTATAACCACTTGATCAACTACTGAAATCTGTAGTCCATTTTCTAGTTTTATCATTTTTCTTGATGTCCTGAATAGCATTTTCTCCCCTCTAGTTTACAATCATGCATTGCATTTAATTTTCATGTTTCTTTGATCTCTAGTCTAGAACTTCCTCAGGCTTTCTTTGTCTTACTTGACATTGACAATTTTGAAGAACACAAGCTAGTTACTTTATATAATGTTCCTTGATTTGGATTTATATGATGTCTCCTCAGATTAGATTCAGATGATTTCTTGGCTACACTATTTATATAAGCAGTGATATGTCCTTCCCAGAGAATGATAGTCCAAAGGCACGTGATATCTGATAGCTCTGCATTAGTGAGGTTGATTTTGATCACACAGTCAAGATGTTATCTTGTTTCTTCTCATCTGGTTACTCTTTTTACCCTTGCCACTAGTAAGTAGTCTATTAGAGACCCTTTGAGACCATGCAAATATCTTGCTGCTCATCATATTCTCTCCTCCATACTCCATGGCTTTAGCATCCATTGATAACTCCTGATTTGAACTTGACTATGAAGATTGCAAAATAATGACTCCCCCCAACTTTATCATTCCACATTAATCATTTGGTATTCTCCATTATTTATTTCCTTATCTAGTTATAACATGGACTCATGAAATCCTATTTTTTTCAATATGTTACAATTCATTACTGTCCTCATTTATTTTGATGCTTATATTGTCCAGCATCTGGCCAGTGGAACCCATTCAAGCTGCCACCTGTGTTCTTTTGACATAGTTCCATAATTTTTTTTGAGCACTTTCTCTCTGTCACAGGAAGTTTCAGATTCATCTGTACCTTCTCTTCCCAGTTCTAGAATTGGCCATTTCTCTAAGGAATTCTGCTTGCTTTTAGTGGAAAATAGCATGTAGAAATGAAAATCTTGGTTCTAGGGGTGCTCATTGCTCCTAGGGTGCTGATGCTTCTAGGTTCTTTGAGTGCATAGAGCTAGGAAACACACATATCTCTCTTTCCCAGATTACTGGGTCTGCCTGTTCCATTCTATATAACCACATCACAGCCCAAATCATCATAATTTCGCACTTGAAAGTTCCTGCAAAGGGACTGTTGGTTTGTTTTTTCCTCTTCGTTACTTAACAACTCAGCCAAAATTCATCTACCTAAAACATTTTCGTTACACTGTTCTCATTACTTTCTGGTAGCTTCCCCCTGTTTTTCTCTGATACTCAGGGCTTTTCTGGAAGTGTGCTTCTACTGGTTTAACTTTTCCATCTGCTTTGCCCAATATAAACCCTCTAAATTATACTATTCTGTGCTCTCATTGTCCTCACAGTTACTCAAATCACCCCTGGCTCTCTGTTCTTTCCTCACTCCCTTCCTCCCTTATTAAGCCTTCCCTGAATATTGTGCCCTGTAATGATCTCCTTATTTGTCTGTAAGATATATCTTGATTTAATACTCTCTAATTTAAAGAGTTAAACTTGTTTTGTCTTTTAAGTAAATAATCCTGCTTCATAGTGATTTATTCCCATTTGATTTCCCTCGCTTGTGTGTTTATATTGTTTGCTTGTTTGATTTTCAGTATATTTTTAAATAGGTTTAAATAACTTTCACAAACCCTCAACATGGAATGTATTATTTATCATTTACCTTGTTTATCACTTAGTTCATGTATTTCCTAAATTAGCACAGATATTAAGGATCTGTTTGTATCTGTTGACCAATATTATACAACGATTCTATCCAAATGAAATTTCAGTCTTTCCCTGAAAATTAGAATATATGTTAAAATTCTTAGAAGAAATAAAGAAGTATCTGAATGATCCTTAAATTCTTTAGAATTGTGATTTTTTTTAAAACTCATCTTTAGTGGTTAGGTGATTTTGTTCTAGAAGATACAGTTGAGGTAGCAGTCCAGCCTGGTCATTGACTAGAGCAGGCATTTGAAGAGGGAGCAGAGAAGAAGTGCCTCTGCTATAGAGGGTAATCAGCTCATAGACTAGAGGTTCCTCTAGTTCTTATTTTCCTTCACTAGCTATGGTCATGCTGAAGTTCCTGTCATCAGTGGATGTGCTATGAATGGTAGGAAGCATTTTTTTCGAGGAGAAAAAGGGATAGAGGATAAGGGTAAAAAAAAAAAAGGCAGATTGAGGTGGTTTGTGTGTCAGCATGTGAACCTAAACTGCTCTTCCTTAGCAGTTCTGAAGGCATGGGTATATGTTATTAGAGCGAAGATGAGCATATTTATAGCAGCAACTCTGTTTGCTTTCCCTGTCATTCATGCTGGCCAGAGCTAATCTGTCAGTAGCTGGGAATCCAAGAAGATAAGGTAGTCTTGCTTTATTGAGTAGCAGATTATGGGAACAAACTTGAATTTTGGAAGATAGGCAAGTAAATAAAACCAGTTATGTCATATGATTATGTGGTAATAATGAAATGGATGTGAAATTCCTGATTATTTCCTTTTCATTTTGCAGTTTAATTGGTTGGGGTCAGATAAGAAGAGGAGTGACAATCAACTAATCCTTAGAGGACAGAAGTAGGAGAAAAATTTGCCCTTAGCCGAAGAGTTGAGAAACACTGGCGTTTAATTGGTTGGGGTCAGATAAGAAGAGGAGTGACAATCAAGCCAACAGTAGATGATGACTGAAGAATCCCAGTTAACTAACACACTCAGATGAAGTCAGAATTTCTCTCAACAACTTAGGGGTATATTTTCAAAGCAATACCAGGGAATTTTACCTTAGTAATAGCTATAAAGTTATTCTCATTTTTGGGTGATGAAAATTTAACCTTTAGTACTATAGGGTCTACAGTAAATGTAAAAATTGGCATAATGTTGGATTAACTCTACATTTTAACAGACATTAATCATTCTATAATAATGTTTAATTTATATATCGATGCAGGCATGAAATCAAATTGTTTGCTACAGCCACCATTTGCTGTAGCACATATGCCACTGAACCTATTTGAAATAAAGTGTTTCTTCTTATTTTTTTCATGATTCATCTTTGAGTAGTTCCAGGTATGAAGGACTATTCCTGTACTCTTCCTCTGCTGTATTTTATTATTTATTTTTTGCTTTGTAAGAGGTTCTGTTAGGGCAGTTGTTCCCAACTCTGGGTTTAGAACTGCTGGGGAAGCTTTTATTTTATTTTATTTTTATTGTGCATTGGGTGCAAATTTACAGAGCAAAATTTGTTTTACATTCAAGAGGTCAGGTATAATTTGATTTCATGCCCTGATTACCATCCCTGATCATAACAAACTCTCCTTCTCTCCCTTCCCTGTGGCTACCCCCTCCCTGTGCCCTTCTTAACTGGGCACTCCTGTCTGTCCAGCTTTCCCTGTATGTGAATGCTGCCCCTCTGGTGCCCCATGGATGATTGCTCTAAGGGGTGTATCTCGTTAGAGTAGGTATGTGCATCACTCTAGGGTAGGAGTTCTACCTGCAGGTCTTTCTGTGGTTGGGGTGAGAGCCAATCCTTGGGACTGAGTCCAGTTCTAGGTCCAAAGGGTAACCTGGAGCCATAGTCTTCAGAGTTCCACCAAGCTTCATCTGACCAGTAATTCTGGTCATTTTTGTGTTTTTGAATTTTGTTCCACATTTTTCCTCCCACTCTATCCAGGGTCTCCAGTTTTGATCCCTGCTGGGGAAGCTTTTTAAAAAAAGAAAGATGCCCCCATAAAGATCCTGACTCAGTTGGTTTGAGGTGGAATACAGTCATTATTTCTAAAAGCTCCCCTGGATTGAGAAGCAAGTTGAGAGAGTTGAGAAGTAAGAATATTCCATAACACAGAATCTTACTGAGTTTAGGTAGTCTGGTAATACTTTTTAGTTTGCATTTCTTAAATTTACATTTAAGAGAGGATTTGATACCACACTCGCATTACTGTGCTCTTTTGGGCCCTGGAGCTGCCTTTTAAGAGTTTAAAAGCTATGGCTGTGTGTCATTATTTAAGTTTATAAGTTTTGAGGATGCATTTTAATGCTGCATGCTTGGTTGACTTTGAAGGATTGTGTCGTAGCATGAGGAACACCTTTATTGAAAGCAACATTCTATTCTAGACATTACTTTGTGTGTCTTACAAGCATCTTCTACCAAAAATTCTGAAATAATGTGAAATTCAAAGCTATCAATAGTTGACTAATTTATTGTAATTAATATCATGTTGGAGTTGAAACTAGAAGTCCATTGTAATTAACTTCAAGCCTCCACATGGGTTTCAGCCAAATTATCTGCAAGGGACCATGCTCCCCTATAGGGTTTCTAAGACTGTAAATCTTTATGGAAGCAAAGTGCCTCACCTTTCTCCTACAAAACAGCTGGTGGGTTCGAACCACCAACCTTTTGGTTAGCAGCCATCTGCTTTAACCAACTATGCTACCAAAGCTCCTTGATCTAGGAACAGTGAGCCTTATTTTCATAGAACTGGAAATCATTGTAATGATTCTCAGCAAAAGATACACCTGGTTGAGAATCCCTGCCTGTAACAGGATGTACTGATGAAAGTATATTGCATATGTAAGTCCCATATTTTCAGCATCTGACCAATCCTCACCATCTCCACTGCTACTACCCTGGTCAAAGCCACCAGTGGCTCTCACCTGGAATAGCCTGACTTCCTCTCTCGCCCCACTGCAGTCTTTTCTGAATACAGTAGCCAGAGTGATCCTTACAAAACTTAAGTCAGATTGTCACTCCTCTGCTGAAAACCTCTCAGTGGCTTCCATTTCACTCAAAAAGCCCAAATCCTTAAAATATTTCAAAGGCCCGATGTGATTTGATAACACATAAACTTTTCTATAAAAAGCTTTTCAAGAACACTAAAAAGATAAAATCAGAAATAAATTAATTTGCAACAGAAGATAAAATAGCTAGAATTTTTAAAACATGCAATTCTTCAAAAAGTTAGTAGATACATTTCCAGCAAGTCTAAATTTAAAGAAATAGGACTGAAAAAGGGGCTATAATAAGGGGATATGAAAGTGGTAAGAGAATGCAGTGTGCAGCTCTGATGAATTATGAAGTTAGTCTCAAAGAAATGGACATGAAGACAGTCCAGTTCTGATGTCATCCAAACGATTTCCATGCTGATACAGAAAGCTCTTTTTTAAAAAGGTGGGGACCAGGTTTGCTGGTCCAATAGAGCCTGGTGGAACCACTTAGACTATGGCCCCTAGCTGCCCTTCAGGTCTGGAATTGAACCCACACCT
>NW_006922326.1:890329-892437 GCF_000298275.1 Orycteropus afer afer
AAAAAAAAAAGAAAGAAAGAAAGAAAGCTCTTTTTCACTCCTATGTAACCAGGGAGATGTATGGATTTCTTTTTTTTTTTTTGGCAGAAGAACAGAGTTTTCTAAAAATAAGAGTATATAAGTGACTGCACTCTTACAAACTACAGAATTCCATTTCTAGAAAAACTTAATATGGTGAAAGTTGAGTGAAATGGATGCTTCTTGGAAATACATTTTTTAAAAATGCAGAAGCATTTAAAAGATTGGTAAAAGAGGGGGAAAGTGTACAAATGTATTTGGTAAGATTCAAAGTGATTTTTAAAACCTAGGTGATATAGAGAATAAAGCTGTTAACTTGGTAATAGTGTACTTAGCAGAAGACTATAGGATTTACTGTTTTTAATGATGAAAAATTGGAGTTTAGTAACATTCATCCACAATTCCGTTGCTGGGGGCAAAAAGGGTGTGGTGGCAGCGTTCTCTGCCCTCCCTGACTTCACAAGGGCAAGAGAGAATAACTATCAGCAGCCCAAGGCTTATTCCTCCGAGGCCAGTGATGGCACTACCCTGCAACCTTTTTACCAACTCTGACACCAACCGTCCCTCCCATGGCACCACTGCTTTCTGCTGGATTCAATAATTGTGTTGCAGTAGCCACACAGAACTCACAGATAATACTCAAATTATAGGGTTTATTAGGGAAGTAATACATTATAATTCAGGTTCAGGAACACTCAGGATACAATTCTACAATTAAGACAGCCTCCCCTCTGCCATGCCTTCAGGCACACCTCTCTTTGACCCTTGGCCTCTCTGCCTGGCCTCTGCCCTGCTCAGGCAAGTGTTACAAAGCTTTTAGCTCTGCCAATAGGGGCATTTCAGTGCACCCCACTCTACCAGCAAGCCTGCTCCTCTGTCTCACGCCACTCTCTCTGCCAAGGAGGTCCAGTGCAGGGATCGCATGTCCAAGGAGGCGTTCCACTATCAACTCTTCTGTCTGTCTCGATGGTAGTGAGATCCCTCCTTCTGCCTCTAGGATGGCTCACTTTAAGCCTAATGCAATGACAAAACTGACCAATCCCAACATTGGGGTACTGTACACTTTATTTGCATGGCCCCACCCCCACAAGGGCATCATATGCCCTATTTACGTTACTATCAAGCTGTCCAATCCCCTTGGTGGGCCATGAATACCTTACATTTGCATAGTTTCACTCAGTCATCTGGTGGGAGTCACAGAAACCACGGCTAGAAGAGCTACACCAAGTAATTCACTGCACGACACTGGGGTTAAAAAAAATTGTGTAAAATAATGAGGTCATTGTGAGGTTAATGAAATAACTAGGGTGAAATGCAGAGGGTGAGAAGCAGTCATCAATTGCATGATACCAGAATTCATGTTACAGTTTGATTTCTTATATATTGTCATTAAAATCTGGAAGAAGTCAAGAATGTCAGCTACCACTTTAGTTCTACATTGTTATCTGGGGCTTAGCAAATGAGATACAAATACTGAGAAGGGAAGAGAGAGACCATTATTTACAAGTTATATTGAAGTGGAAGAGACATTACTTACAAGGTATAAGATTATCTACCTAGAAGAAACAACCCAGTCAGGTGAAAAACTTAGAACTGCCAAAAGAGTTTAGTAAGGTGACAGAATTCAAGATAAGCTTGCAAAAGCTAATAGTTTACTTCGATAAATACATACACACAAAAAAATTAGAAAATGCAACCAGTATATCCTCAATACTGCATTACCATTAACACCAAACACCAGTCTACAGATAAACACATAAAACATCTGAGAAGATCAGATGGGGGTCAGTGAACAGGAGTACACTCTAGACCAAGGATAGATTCAGCAGAGGCTAACCTTGCAGATACCAGTGATACAATATACCCACAATCGTTATAGAAACAACAGAAGACAGAGCAGTCCCTCACAGACAGCCAGACACTGTGGAAGAGAGATCCAACAGATCTACTGACTCAGAACCATAGTACTGGGGGTCACCAGACTCAATTGGCACAACAAAATACATAAAAGTCTTGTTCCTCATCCTACATTGGTGAGTAGCGACTGGGATCTTAAAAGCTTTCAAGCAGCCATCTAAGATGCAGTTAAT
>NW_006922326.1:892537-895196 GCF_000298275.1 Orycteropus afer afer
GCCATCTAAGATGCAGCTAATGGTCTCCTATGGTCAGAAGTGAAAAAGACTGAAAAAAAAGGGGGGGGCATTTGGAAGCAATCAGCCCTAGGACACGATGGCCCTTGAGACCCGAAGAACTAGATGGTGTCTGGCTACCAATGCCAACCACTCAGGAAAGGATCAAATCTGGAGATCATGGATAGAGTAAGAGGAAAAACATGGAACAAAATCCAGAAAAGCAATAATGATCAGAATTACTAGTCAGATGGAGTTTGGTGAGACCCCCAATACTGTGGCCCTGGGATACAATTTGGGCCTGGAGTAAAGCTCACTCCCAGGGGCTAGCTCTCAGCCCAATGGTAAACTAGACATACACGCAGACCACTCAACCCAGGGTGATGTACCTACATACTCTATGGAAATGCATCCTTTGGCGCAATTGACCACAGGGCACCAGAGGGGCAACATTCACATGGGGGAGGTGCAGGACACACAGGAGTGAATAGCTATGAGGGGCATGGAGGGAGGGTTACTGGGCAGGGAGGGGAGGAGATTGGGCTAGGGTTGGGCATGGTAAATGGGGAATGGAACTAAATGTACACATAACATTGAACGTAAAACAAACTCTTAAAAATATTTAAAAAATTAGAAAATGCAATGAGTATATACTAAAATCCATGTATAAATTTAACAGGAATTATGCAACATGTGACTAAAGCTAATGTTTTGCTGGAGGATGAAAAAGAAATGTGAATAATAGGAAAGATAGACACAATTCCTTGATGGGAGCATTCAATGTAGATGACTCCCTCCCACATTTTTCTATAAATTCAGTGCAATCTGAATCAAAATTTCAATAAGACTTTTTAAAGAATTTACCCAGCTGACATTTTGTTTAATATTTAGAAAAGTAAATTCACAAGAATCAAATTTTGAATTTATTAGAGTTTTGAGGGAGTTGACAGACCAAATTTTGGAACATATAAAAGCCACAATACTTTTAAAAGTGTAGTGTTGATCAGAAATAGTTTAATCATTGGGAAAAAAATTACAAAATAGCAAATGTTGATAATATATGCTAAAGGCAGCATTTCATATCAGTGATGAAAAAGATTTTTGTAGTCCAAATGGCTAGCCATTTGAGGAAAAGAGATCCTTTATTGAAGATTTTATGTAGACAAAATTATGAAAGAAGGAAATGTAGGAGATTATTTTAATAACTAGGATGAAGGCAAAACAAATCCCAAACCCATAAAATTTAAAAAATCTGATACATAAAAGTTGAAAACTTACAGCCAAAGATATCATAGATTTAAAAGATGATGTATTGTTGTCTTTATGTGCCGTCGGGTGGGACCCGACACATAGCGACCCCTCTTTGGGTTTCCAAGGTGGTATCACTATGGAAGTAGATTGTCCAACCTTCCTATCAATAAAAGATGATAGAACATACTGAAAATATCTAACATGAAGAATCATATCTATAGTACAAATCAGTAAGAAAAGACAGTAGAAATGGGGCGAAATATATGTTGTATCACTTTAGGTTGGCTAAAGGACTGGCAGGAAGAGAACCTTCATGCATAAACACACAGACAGAATATGATTAATTTTAGCAAAGAGAAATTAGTGTCAGTGAAGTGGCTCCAGGGAGCAGGAGCAGATGCAGCATTTTCTGGAGTTTTCTTTGTCCCCAGACTCAAACAGGGAGAAGTGTGTTGTTGCCAGTAACTTAACTCACTGCTGTCGAGTCGGATCTGACTCATGGCGACCCTTCCTTGGGTTTCCAAGGCAGTATCACTATGGAAGTAGATTGCCCAGTCTTCCTTCTGAGAAGTGACTGGTGGGTTTGAACCACCAGCCTTCTGGTTAGCAGTCAAATGCCTTAGGTACGACGCCACCAGAGCTCTTTAGAAGGTCAGAGAAGCTGAGTTTTGTGCTGGGCTATTGTGCTTTTGTACTCAAGGATTACATCATTGTTGAGAAAGAATTTAGACACAGTTCTCTTCTTCCATGTAAAGGAATATTTACAAACTTTAGGCATCAGGGAAATTACATCTCATTCTGGGGGATAAAGCAACATTACTTCAGCTTTCTGACAACAGGGAAAACTCAGCTCCCACAAATATGTATAGGCAATCTGTAGAAAAAGAAATACAAATACCCAATACACATTTGTCCAGTGTTCACCCAGTCTAGTAATAAGAAAAATGAAAACTAGCACAACGAGAGATCACTTTCACTCATTACCACTGGTAAAAATTACAAGGATTTATAATAGTCAGTGTTGGTAAGAGTATTTTGGTGAGAAATATAAACTGGTTCTTTTTTTTTTTTTAACTTTTTGTGGTTTGGGTCAAAAATTACAGAGCACATTAGTTTCCCATTCAACAATTTACACACATTTTGTTTTGCGACATTGGTTGCAATCCCCTCAGTGTAACAGCTCTTTTCGCTTCTTCCCTGAGTTCCTGTTTCCATTCGTCCTTCTTTCCTGCCCCTTCCTGCCTCCGAGCTTTGTTTTTGGGAAAATGCTAGCCTTTTGGGTATCATATTGTTCCAAGGAGTATGTTCTTCTCCAGTATTATTGTTCACTTTATACCAAAAACCAAACCAAATTCACTGTCATCGAGTCTGTTCTGACTCATAGTGACCCGCTTTGGGTTTCCAAGGTGGT
>NW_006922326.1:895411-897081 GCF_000298275.1 Orycteropus afer afer
TGATGAGATTGTACTCACCTCCATGGTGGAATCTGCTGTGAGCAGCTAAGTAGTTGAAGGGAAGTTACCTTTGGGGTGTAGTGTGCTTCCAGTATATATGGAGAAGCCTTGGGAAGAATCTCTAGCTTTTTTGGATCCTGCATTTGGCCAAATCTTCACTTCTAATTCTTGGACTTGAGTCAGTGGCCTGGTGTATTACCTGCTGATCTTGGGATTGTGCCACTTTACCTACTGATCTTGGGTTTGTCATTATCAGCAGCCAGTGGGTGTGTGAGTTAGGAGGCGCTTCCAGCTCCAGTGGGCCTGAAACAAGAGGCAGAGCTGAAGCCTAAGGTCGCGAGGGCCTTCATCCATTCCCTAGAACTGGCAATGTAAGTTCAGACTTCTAGCCTCTTAAACTGTAAAAAAACTCCTGTTTGTTGAAGCCATCCACTTGTAGTATTTCTGTTATAGTAGCACTAGAGAACTGAGACAATTATGTATCTGGAATATCATACAGAAGTATTTGTTCATGTTCACAAAGATTGTGTAGAGGAATGTTCTTTCCAGCATTGTATATTGCAAAAATTGTAAAGTACCTAAATGTTATTAAAAAAGGAATGATCACATTTGTGGTATATTTACTCTCTTATGAACTAAAACTATAAGCCGTCTCTGATTCAGCTTTGGTTAAAATAAAAGTTGAAAATATTGGTCCCCAAAGTATTATTTGTAGAGTGCTGAGAAGAAATAATCTTTGACTTTAAACTTTGACTTAAAGTATTTAAAGTGTTATTGCTCAGCTCAGCAATAAGAAGGGAGTGTCAGACAAGCTCCACAGTGGTATTACCATTGAATCTGTTAGAATCACAAGTTTATTTTCTCAAATAAGTTTATAAGGAGAAGGCCAAGACCAGAAAGTGAATTCATGCTACTTGTATGTAGTCATCTTAAACATCAATCACTAGGACCATGTGAACCTCAGCCTCTGTGACTCTGAGACCAGAAGGACTAAATGATGTCTTGCTAAATGATGTCTGCAGACTGCTCTGAAAGGGATCATAATAGGAGGTCCTGGAGGGAGTGGGAGAAAAATGTGGAACAAAACTCAAAATCATAAAAAAAAAAAAAAAAGACCAGTCTTACTGGTCTGATAGAGATTGGTGGAACCCCCAAGACTATGGCACTTAGACAACTTTCAAGTTGGAAATTGAACTCAAACCCATGGCTCAATTTTCACCCAAATAATAGACAGATCTATGGGTAAAAAATAATACCAGTAAGGTATACAGTCATTAGAGCAATCAACCATACAAGATCAAAGGGGCAGCATTTGTTCAAGGATAAAGCTTAGACGGCAAGAAGGGATAGAAAAGGAGGAGGAAGGGAAATGGTAAATGCAGGGAGGAAGTGGTAAGAGTGCTGTTACATTGTGGGGATTACAATGAATGTCACAAAACAAAATGTGTATGTATTGTTGAATGGAAAGTGAACTTTCTCTGTATATTTTCATCCCAATCACAATAAAAAAAAAGTTAATCACTATAGGACTGGTGTATCCATTACAGTCTATTTTCCTACAACAATGTGGTGGTTATGTTATGTGGCAACTTGGCTGGGCCTGGTTGAGTGGCTGGGCAGCTGGTGGTAGTTATTCCCCATGATGAGACTGGCAATCAACTCCGTGGTGG
>NW_006922326.1:900726-906621 GCF_000298275.1 Orycteropus afer afer
GGAAGGAAGATGGGGCAATGTACTTTTGTAGTGATACTGGCTCAGAAATCCAAGGAGGGGTCGCTATGGGTCGGGTCAGAATTGATGGCACACAACAACAACATTAACAGGCATACAGTGAGTATTTTCCACAAGAAACTTATAAAACAGACTTAGGAAAAATCATAACTTTAAATTGATTATGTTCCAGAAGAGGACAATAAATCCTTTGTAAATAATAAATATGTCAAGAATATCACAGTAGGAAGTTCAACTAACCAGGAATTTGATGGGAAGATACAGAATATGTATAGTTCTAACCTAAATAAGACCTGTATCCCTTGTGAATTCTTAAATCTTAAGGAGGTTATGATTTGTAAATCACCTTCAACCTTCTTCAAAGGGCTGTAAAAATACAAGGAAACACTGGCCCAGTTGTTTGCATTCTCAAAAGCACTAATACATCAATCTTTTTTGTCTCAAAGTTTCACATTAAATATTATTGTGATTCATGGCCTTTTAAAAAAGAAAGTTATATTTGTCTTTTCAAAAGACTATTTTTTTTTTGCTTTGTTGAGTCTATTATTCTTTTATTTCATTAATTTCTTATCTGCAGTTCAGTAAATTGCTTAATATGGCCCTTCTAGCCATAGTCCTCCATTTTGTGATGTAAATCTTGTTCTCTATGCCTGTTTGGGGTGGGCTGTATCTTGAGTCCTGCCTTGCTGAATCAAGTCACCACCCTTAGTTTCCTTGAGGGTATATATATGAATGTTCTGGGAAAGTTTGCACTCTTGCTCCAGTCTTGCTTTTGGTTCATAATCATCTCACCCCTGGACTTGAGACAACAGCAGGTCATCTGACGTGCCGATTTGGGTTCGCCAACTCCTGCAATCATGTGAGTGAGGAGAATCATCCAGACCTACCCACAGACTTGGGACTTGCCAGCCTCCCAGCCTTCACCACCACGTAAGTCATTTCCTTAGCAGTTTGTGAGTTCTGTGAGACATTACAGTGAAATACCGAACCTTAAGACAGGAGGGAGAGTACTGAAGGAAGGAGGAGGAGTTGATGTTAGAGATGATGGAGTGGTACAGCAGTTTGGAAAAGTTGGACTTTGGGGATATCTTTTTAACCTCCACCTCATAGGAACCAGCCTTGTACTGATCCTTCTAAAAGAAATTATTTGAGCATTACCTTAGCTCATTAATTTTCTTTATGTATATAATATACATAATATAACAGTTAAGTTAACTTTACCTGGATCCAACAAGGTAACATTTTATCCTTATTTTAATTTTTTTAGGTATAATTTACATTCAATAGAATGTACAAATTTTAAGTCTTCAATTTAATGAATTTTGATTATTGTATATGCTCATACATCCTTTGGCCCAAACAAAATATAGAATGTTTCCATCACTCCAGAAAATTCCTTCATGCTCTGTTCTGCATCTGGCTTCTTTCACTTATAATTTTTTTGAATTTCATCTGTGCTATACTGTATGTCAATAGATTGTTCCTTCTTATTGCTGAATAGCATTCCATTGTAAGAATATAAGACATTTTGTTATTCATTCGAAAATTGAAACATAGAATACTGAAACATAGAGTAATGCTTCTATGAACACTCACGTGCACATCTTTGTGTAGACATATGTTTTCATTTCTCTTAAATAGATTCCTAGGAGTAGAATTATTGAATGATATGGTAAGTCTATTTTTAACTTTTTAAGAAACTACCAAACCATTTTCCGAATTAACTATACAATTTATATTCCCATCAGAAGTGTATGAGAGTTTCAGTTTTGCCACATCCTCTCCAACACTTGGTATTTGTCTTTTTTATTACAGTCATGCTAGTAGTATGTAGTACTGTCACAGTGTCATTTTAATTTGCATTTTCCTAATGACTAATGATACTGAACATCTTTTGATACACTTATTAGCCATTTACAGTTCTTCTTTGGTGAATTATGTATTCAAATCTTTTGTGCATTTTTAAATTGGGTTGTTTTATGATTGAGTTGTAAGAGTTCTTTATATATTCTGGATATAAGTCCCTTATCAACTATATGATTTGAAAACATTTTCTCCCATTCTGTGGCTTATTTTTTTCATTTTCTTGATGATATCTTTTGAATTGCAAAAGTTTTCAATTTTGAAGAAATGTAATTTATCTTCTTTGATGGATCGTGCTTTTGGTGTCATATCTAAGAACTCTTTGCCTACCCTAAGGTCACAAAGATTTTCTCTAATGTTTTCTCCTGGCAGTTTAATAGTTTTAGCTCTTGCATTTATTTCTATGATCTCTCTCCTTTTTTTATTTTTTATTGTGTTTTTGGTGAAATTTTACAAAGGAGATTCATTTCACATTCAACAGTTCATATGCATTTTATTTTATAACACTGGTTACATTCCCTGCAGTGTAACAGCTTTCCTCCAACCTTTTCCCTGTAGTTACCCTTTCCCTGTATTCTTCTTGCCCATGCATTCTTGCCTCCCTACCTTTCTCCCTGTGCAAATGCTACGCTTTTAAACTACCCTGGTTGATCTAAGGAGTGCATCTCCCTGGTGAAGCTTGTAGGCCTAGTATTTGGCTGAGAGTTAAGCCATGGGAATGAGTTCAATTCCAGGCCTGAAGGGTGGCTCAGGGCCATAGTCTCATAGGCCTGTCTATTGTTTGGCTGAGGGAGCTCTGGTAGCCTAGTCCTAAGGCACTTGACTGCTAACTAGGAGGCTGGCGGTTCAAACCCACCAGCCACTCCTTGGAAGGAAGGTTGGGCAATCTACTTCCATAGTGACACTGCCTCGGAAACCCAAGGAGGGGTTGCTATGAGTCGGGTCTGACTCGACGGCACATAACAACAACTATGACATTATTTGGCTGAGAATTAAGCCTTGGGAATGAGTTCAATTCCAGGCCCAAAGGGTGACTCGGGGCCATACTCTCAGGGGTTTCGCCAGTCTCTACCAGTAAGCCTAGTCTTTTTTATGATTTTGAGTTTTCTTCCACATTTTTCTTCCACTTTATCCAGGATCTCTAATTTTGGTCCCTTTCTGAGTGGTTGGCATTGGTAGCTGGAAACCATTTACTTCTGGTCTCAGGGTCATATAGGCTGAGGTTGTCATGGTCCATTAGTCCTTCCAACTAACTGTTTCCATGCATCTTTGATTTTCTTCACTCTTCTTTGCTCCAGACAAGGAGAGACCAATAGTTGCATCTTAGATGGCTGCTCACAAGCTTTAAGACCCAGTCACTACTGACTGAAGTAAAATGTAGAACAGTATTTTTGTATACCATATCGTGCTAATTGGGCTTGATGTACCCCACCATGACCATGGTCCCCAGTGACTCACTCCTTCAAGGTACTTAGTTGTGGCTAAGAAGTTACTCTAACTTTGCCTCCTGTTAGGTTTAAACTGCTTATGGACATTTTTATAGCACATACAAATACATGTGTAGAAATATTGTCTGCCAAACCTATGTATGGTCGTGGGTATATTCACATTCACCTACCCATACCTGATCTTCTTGCCTATCTACCTGTGTATCCACCCATTAATTAGTGTTTGCAGTTACTCATAATGAAGTATTGTGTGTGCAATAGTATTTCCCTTTATTATTCGTCCCTCTTGTGCACCTCTCCATGACTTCCTTTTCCTTAGTGATACTGTGCTGTTGTTGTTACGAGCTGTCGAGTCGGACCTGACTCATAGTGACCTCTCCTTGTGTTTCCGAGGTGGTATCACTATGGAAGTAGATTGCTCAACCTTCCTTCTGAGGAATGGTTGGTGGGTTTCAACTGCCAGCCTTAGGCACTACGCTACCAGAGCTCCTGAAACTGTGCTAGTCAAATTCTTTTGTTATATTACTTTTCCCTTCACCTATATCAAACTTGTCTCTTAACTACCTATTTTCCTTCCCTTCACTTCCCCTCCCATTCTGGTAACCAGCAAAGAAAATTTCCTTCCCTGTGTAAACTTTTCCTTGAGTTTTAATAATAATAGACTCATAAAATATTTGTCTTTCAGTGATTGACATTTCACTGAATATAATGCCCTCCAAGTTCATCCACATTATTAGGTGATTTGATGATTCTTCATTATTCTTTAATATTGCCTAGTATTCCATTTCTTTAATATTACCTAGTATTCCATTGGAGCTCTGGTGGTGTAATGCCTTAGGCATTTGACTGCTAACCAGAAGGCTGGCAGTTCAAACCCACCAGCCACTCCTCAGAAGACTGGGCAATCTACTTCCATAGAGATACTGCCTTGGAAACCAAAGGAGGGGTCAGTATGAGTCAGATCTGACTCGACAGCAGTGAGATTAGTTAGTATTCCATTGTGTGTATGTACCATAGTTTGGTTGTCCATTCTTCTGTTGATGGGCACTTAAGTTGTTTTTATCTCTTTGCTATTGTAAATAGTGCTGTGAAGAACATGGGTGTGCATATATCTATCCATGTCCCGGATCTTACCCATTTAGGATATATTCCTAGTAGTGGGATTGCTGAATCAAATGGTATTTCTATTTCCAGCTTTTTAAGGAATCGCCATACTGTTTTCCATAGTGGTTGTACCATTTTACAGTCCTATCAGCAGTGTAAGAGAGTTCTGTTCTCTTCACACCCTTGCCAGCATTTGTTGTTTTCTGTCTTGAACTGTGCTATTATTGTCGAGGTAAGATGATATCTCATTGTTGTTTTGATTTGCATCTTTCTAATGGCTGATGATCACAAGAATTTCTTCCTGTGTTTGTTGGCTGCCTGAGTATCTTTCTTGGTGAAGTGTCTGTTCATGTCCTTTGCCCATTTTTGAAGTGGATTATTTGCCTTTTTGATGTTGAAGTGTGGGATGTTTTCTATAAATTTGAAAGATAATTCCCTTGTCAGATATGTTGTTGCCAAATATTTCCCCCCATTCTGTAGGTTCCCTTTTTACTCTTTTAGAGAAGTCTTTTGATGCTCCTGTTGCCGTTGTTGTTAGGTGGTATTGCGTTGTCTCCGACTCATAGTGATCCCATGCACAGCAGAACAAAACACTGCCCAATACTGCACCAGCTCCATAATCCTTGCTATACTTGAGCCCCTCGTTGCAGCCACTGTGTCAATCCATCTCGTTGAGGGACTTCCCCTCTGTGGTAGTTAAGTTTGTGTGTCAATTTGGCTGGGCCCGGTTGAGTGGCTGGGCAGCTGGATGTAGTTATTCCCCATGGTAAGATTGGTAATTAACTCCATGGTGGAATTTACTGGAGCAGCTGAGTAGCTGCTTTAGGAATGTGGTCTGCTTCTCATATATAAGCAGCAGCTTTGGGAATGGTCTCTAGCTTATGGCATGCTTGAACCCTGCATGTAGCCATGTCATTGTTCAGCAGCCTGCCATGCTTTGCCGACCTTGGGACTTTCGAGGACTTAAATTAATGGTCTGCCGTGTGGTTTGGTAACATTGGGACTGTGCCTTTTTACTTGTCAACCTTGGGTTTGTCAGTGTCAGCAGCCAGCAGTTGTCTGAGTGAAGAAAAGCCTCTAGATCCAGTGGGCCTGCAGCAAGAGGCAGAGCTGAAGCCCAAGGTTGAGGGGCTTTCACTCAGCTCCTAGAGCCTGGCACTTTCAACTCAGACTTAAAACCTCCCAAACTGTAAGAGAATAAACTCCTGTTTGTTCAAGCCATCCCATTTGTGGTATATTCTTGTCAGAGCAGTACTAGGGAACCAGAACACCCTCTTTCATTGACACTCCACCTTACCAAGCATGACATCCTTCTCCAGGGAATGGTTCCTTCTTACAACATGACCAAAGTAAGTGAGACAAAGTCTGGCCAGTCTCACTTCCAGGGAGCATTCTGGCTGCACTTCTTCCAGGACAGATTTGTTAGTTCTTTTAGCCGTCCATGGTACTTTCAGCATTCTTC
>NW_006922326.1:908331-910170 GCF_000298275.1 Orycteropus afer afer
AATGCATCAAATCTATTCTTTAGATGGTCTCTAAATTCAGGAGGGATGTATTCAAGGTCATATTTTGGCTCTTGTGGACTTGTTTTAATTGTCTTCAACTTCAAGTTGAACTTGTATATGAGCAGTTGATGGTCTGTTCCACAATCAGCTCCTGGTCTTGTTTTGGCTGAAGATATTGAGCTTTTCCATCAACTCTTGCCACAGATGTAGGCAATCTGATTCTTGTGTACACCATCTTTGAAGTCCATGTGTACAGCCACCATTTGTGTTGTTGCAAAAAGGTATTTGCAATGAATAAGTCATCGGTCTTACAAAATTCTATCATGCAATCTCCAGCATTATTTCTGTTTCCAAGGCCAAATTTTCCAACTACTGGTGATTCTTCTTTGTTTCCAACTTTTGCATTGAGTCACCAGTGATAATCAGCATATCTTGATTGCATGTTTGGTAAATTTCAGACAGCAGAAGTTGGTAGAAATCTTAAATTTCCTCATCTTTGGCTTTGGTAGTTGGTGAGTAAATTTGAAAAATAGTAGTATTAACTGGTCTTTCTTGTAGGTGTATGAATATTATCCTATCACTAACAGCATTGTACTTCAGGACAGATCTTGAAACATCCTTTGTGATGACAAATGCCATGTCATTCCTCTTCAATTTGTCTTTCCCACCATAGTAGATCATGTGATTGTCTGATTCAAAATGGCCAAAACTTGTCCATTTCAGCGCACTAATGCCTAGGATATCAATCTTTATGCATCCCATTTCATTTTTTATGACTTCCATTTTTCCTAGATTCATACTTTGTACACTCCATGTTCTGATTATTAATGGATGTTTGCAGTTCCTTCTTCTCAGTTTGAGTCATGCCACATCAGCAAATGGAGGTCCCAAAAGATTTACTCTATCCACATCATTAAGGTTGGTTCTACTCTGATGAGGCAGCTCTTTCCCAGTCATATTTTGAGTGCCTTCCAACCTAAGGGGCACATCTTCTGGCATTGTATCAGACAGTGGTTCAGAGCTATTCATAAAGTTGTCGAGTAATGTATCAGACATTGTTTCTCTGCTATTCATAAGGTTTTCCCTGGTCAATTCTTTGAGAAGTGGATGGCCTCTTCCTTCTTCTGAGTATGTCTCAGTCTGGAAGCTCCACTGAAACTTGTGCACCATGTGCCACCCTGCTGGCATTTGAAACACTGGTGCCACAGTGTCCAGCCTCACAGCAACATGCAAGCAACCACAGTAGGACAAACTGACAGAAAAGTTCACCTCTGTTAGCTATTCCAAACCTGTCCGCTCTCCCTTACCTGGATATGCCCACCATTGGCCCTGGCTTCCCACCTTCCTGCCTTAGTTGAGTGTTCTCTCCCTCCCCTTACCTGGATCCAGCTGCCATTGGGTGCCCTAAGAATTTAAATTTTAGAAAATCTCAGTAATCTAGTTTCCCATTTGCTGTTTGTGCAATTTGGGTTATACTTGATGCTCTATTGATGGCATAAATTAGGGCCCCAAAATATGCCTCTATTTTATCCTTGATGAACTTTATAGTTTTGGGTTTTACATTTAGGTCTTTGATCCGTCATGAATTAGGTTTTGTGTATGGTGTGAGATATGTATCTTGTTTCATTTTTCTGCAAATTGATATCCAGTTTTGCCAGCAGTATTTGTTAAACAGTCTATCTCTTCCCCATTTAATGGGTTATGTCTCTTTGTCAAAGATCAACTATCCCTAGGTGGGATAATTTCTGGATTCTCAATTCTGTTCCACTGGTCTATGTGTCTATCATTGTACCAATACCAGGCTGCTTTGTGTGTGTGTGTGTGTGTTTGTGTGATTTG
>NW_006922326.1:910729-911502 GCF_000298275.1 Orycteropus afer afer
AGCTTTTCAGATCCCAGTCACTACTCCCCAAAGTAGGATGTAGAACAATGTTTTTATGTAGTATGTTATGCCAATTGCCTTGATGTCCCCTGCAACTATGGCCTCAAGCCCACAGGTCCAACTACTTGCTCCCTCAGGGTGGTTGGCTGTGGCCAATAAGTTACCATAATTTTGCCCCTTCTTAGCTCTATTATATATTTGGACATTCTTACAGCACGTATGAATAGGTGTGTAGAAATATAATCTCCCAACCTTATATATGGTCATAGGTATATTCCATTTTGTCTAGACATGCCTGATCATTCAGCCTGTCTACCCCTCTATTTATCCATAGATTAAAGTTTGTCATCACTGTCAATGAAGTATTGTTTATGTAAAGGATTTAGACCTTTGTTGTCTGTACTTCTTGCATACCTCTCTGTGCCATGGTGCTGATCATTCACTTTTGGTACATTGCCCTTCTCTTCATCCAAATCAATACTTGTCTCTTCCTATCTACCAGTATTCCTCCCTTCCCCTCCCATCCCTAGCAACCAGCAAAGAAAGTTTCCTTCCATATATAAACCTTTCCTTGACTTTTTACAATAGTGAAGTAATACAATATTTGTCCTTATGTGATTGACTTATTTCACTCAGCATAATGTCCTCCAAAGAGCTCTGGTGGCATAGTGCATAAGGCATTTGACTGCTAACCAGAAGGCTGGCAGTTCAAACCCACCAGCCCATCCTCAGAAGGAAGATTGGGCAATCTACTTCCGTAGTGATACCACCTG
>NW_006922326.1:912072-915171 GCF_000298275.1 Orycteropus afer afer
CATCCTCCCCATAGTTACTTCTTCCATGTCCTTCCCTCCCATGCACTCCTGCCCCATGAGCTGTCTCCCTGTGCATACACAGCCCTTCTATTCTCCTATGATTGATCTCTCCAAGGAGTGTATCTACCTAATGTAAGTGTTCAGCTCATATGGCTGTCTTTTGTTTGGCTGGAAGCCACAGGAGTGGGTTCAATTCCAGATCTGAAGGGCAGCTAGGAGCCATAGTCTGAGGGGTTCTACCAGGGTCTATCAGACCAGCAAACCTGGTCCCCCGCCCTTTTTTAAAAAATGATTTTGAGTTCCACACTGTTCCATCCAGGATCTCCTACATAGATCCCTCTCTGAGTGCTTGACAGTGGTAGCCAGGCACCATCTAGTTCTTCTGGTCTCATAGTCATATAGGCTGAGGATTGCATAGTGTACCAGTCGCTTGGAGTAATTGTTTCCATATGTCTTTGATTTTCTTCATTCTTCTTTGCTTTGGACAAGAAGAGACCCATCATTTCATCTAGATGGCCGCTTGTAACCTTTTAAGATCCCAGTCGGTACTTGCCAAACTAAGATGTGGAACAATGTTTTTGTATAGTATGTTATGCCAATTGAGCTGGATGTCCCCTGTGACTACTGTCCTGAGCCCACAGGTCCAACTACTTGCTTCCTCTGGGTAGTTGGCTGTAGCCAAGAAGTGACTACAACCTTGTCCCTTGTCAGTTCTACTATGCAGATCATAACAATACACTTGTAGAAACATTGTCTCCTGACCCTATACATAGTCATGGGTACACTCTCCTCTGCATAGACATACCTAATAGTTCAGCCTGTCCACCCATCTATTCACCTGTAGATCAATGTTTGCCTTCACTGACAATGCAGTATTGTATGTGTAAAAGGGATCATTGTTGTCTGTACCTCCCATGCACCTCTCTATCACTTTCTCTTCCTCAATGCCACCGTGTTGATCACTCACATTTGGTACATTGCCCTTTTTTCATCTAAATCAATACTTGTCTCTACCTATCTAACAGTGTTCTCTCCCCTCCCCCTCCCATCCCTGGTAACCAACAAAGAAAATTCCTTCCATATATAAACCTTTCCCTGCCAAAGTCTCTTTCTTTTCCATATAAAATTAGTGATTGGTTTTTTCACATTCTTGAAGAACATTGATGCGATCTGGATTGGGATTGCATTGAATAGTACTGACATTTTCACAACGTTCAATCTTCCTTTCCATGAGTATGGTATGTTCTTCCATTTATGTAGGTCTCTTATGGTTTCTAGAAATAGTGTTTTGTAGTTTTCTTTATACAGGTCTTTTGTGTCTCTGGTAAGATTTATTCCCAAGTATTTTATTTTTTTGGTAGCTGTTGTAAATGGTATTGATATCCTTATTTCCTTTTCAAGAATCCCTTTGCTGGTGTAGAAGAATCCAACTGATTTTTGTATGTTGATCTTGTATGCTGCTACTATGCTAAATCTCTCAATTAGTACCAGTAGTTTTCTTGCTGAGTCTCTTACCAATTTGGATGCTTTTGCTTTCCCTTTCTTGCCTTGTTGCCCTGGCTAGGGCTTCCAATACAACGCTGAATAGAAGTGGTGATAGAGAGCATCCTTGTCTGGTTCCCATTCACAAGGGAACTTGTTTCAATCTCTCTCCATTAAGAATAACGTTGGCTGTTGGTTTTGTAAGTATGCTCTTTATTATGTTGAGGAATTTCCCTTATATTCCTATTTTTCTAAGAGTTTTGATCAGGAATGGGTGTTGGATTTTACCAAATGCCTTTTCTGCATCCATTGATATGATCATGTGATTCTTTTCCTTTATTTTACTTATGTGATGGATTACATTGATTGTTTTTCTAATGTTGAACCATCCCTGAATACCTAGTATGAACCCCTATTGGTCATAATGTATTGTTTTTGAATATATTGTTGGAGTCTATTAGCTAGGATTTTGTTGAAGATTTTTGCATCTATATTCATGAGGGATATTGGTCTGTAGTTTTCTTTTTTAGTGATGGTATCAAGGTTATGCTTGCTTCATAAAATGAATTTATAGGAGGATTCCATCCTTTTCTATGTTCTGGAATAGTTTGAGTAGGATTAGTGTCAGTTCTTCTCTGAACATTTGATAGAATTCTCCAGTGAAGCCATCTGGGCCAGGACTTTTTTTTTGTCGGCAATTTTTTATGACCTGTTTGATTTTTTCTTCTGTTATGGGTTGTTCAAATTTTTATGTTAGTTTAGGTGAGTAGTTTGTTTCTAGAAATTTGTCCATTTCTTCTAGCTTTTCAGATTTGTTGTAGTACAGTTCTTCATATTATTCTGATATCCTTTTAATCTCAGTTCTGTTGTGACATTGCCCAATTCATTTCTTATTCATTTTATTTGTGTTCTCTCTGTCTTTTCCTTCATTAAGTTTGCCAGTGATTTTTCAATTTTATTCATCTTTTTGAAAAACCAACTTCTAGTCTTGTTAATTTTTCTCTTATCTTTCTACTTTCTGTTTCATTTATTTCTGCTCAAATCCTTATTATTTCTTTTCTTCTGATAACTGTAGGCTTTTTGTTTTCTGCTTTTCTTCTACTTGTTGGAGATGTTGGGTGAAGGTGTTCATTTTGGCTCTTTTTGTCTTTTTTGATGTGTGCATTTTTTGCTGTAAGCTGGCTTCTGATCAATGCTTTTGCTGTGTCCCAAAGATGTTGGTATGTTTTTATTTGATTCAAGGAATTTTTTAGTTTCATTTTTTATTTCTTCTCTTACCTAGTCGTTTTTAAGGAGGGTGTTACTCAGCTTCCATGTGTTTGCACTTTTTCCATTGATATTCCTATTGTTGATTTCTAATTTGATAGCATTGTGATATGAGAAGATCCTTTGCAGTATTTCAATGTTTTTAAATTTATTGAGGCTTGCTTTGTGGCCTAACATATGGTCTATCCTGGAGAATGTTCTCTGTGCACTGGAAAGAATGTATATTGTGCTGCTGTTGGGTGAAGTGCTCTGTAGATGTCTATAAGGTCAAGTTGGTGGATTGTATTGTTTAGTTCTTCTGCATCTTTGTTGAGTTTCTTTCCAGTTGTTCTATCTTTCATTGAAAGTGGT
>NW_006922326.1:918903-921299 GCF_000298275.1 Orycteropus afer afer
TCCATTGAGGGTTCTCTCTCTTTTTAAATTGTGATTTGGGTGAAAATTTACAGAGCAAATTCACTTTCCATACAGCAGTTCACATACACTTTGTCTCCTGACATTGATCACAATTCACCACAATGCAACAGCTCCCCTCCCACTTCCTCCCAACAGTCACCTCTGCCCTGTGTCCATCCCTCCATGCACTCCTACTCCCTGAGCTGTCTCCCTGTGTATAAACAGCCCTTCTTTCTCCCATGATTGTTCTCTCCAAGGAGTGTATTTACCTCAGGTAAATGTTCAACTCCTATGCCCATCTTTTGCTTGGCTGGAAGCCACAGGTGTAAGTTCAATTCTAGACCTGAAGGGCAGCTAGGGGCCATAGTCTCAGTGGTTCCACCAGGCTCTATCAGACCAGCAAACTTGGTCCCCCCTTTTTTTCCCCAAATGCTTTTGTGTTTTGTTCCACATTGTTCTCCCTCTCTATCCAGGATCTTCTACATAGATCCCCCTCTGAGTGGTTGACATTGGTAGCCAGGCATCATCTAGTTCTTCTGGTGTATAGGCTGCAGATTGCATGGTGCACCAGTTGCTAGGACTAATTCTTTCCAAGAATCTTTGATTTTCTTCATTCTTCTTCTTTGTGCTAGCCCTTTAGCATTTCTTGTAAAGTTGGTCTGGTTTTAACAAATTCCCTTAATTTCTACTTATCTGGAAAAGTCCTAATTTCACCATTATATTTGAGGAACTTGGTATATAATTCTTGGTTGGAAATTTTTTCTTTCAGGGTTTTATACATATATTCCATTGCCTTCTTGCTTGCATGGTTTCTGCTGAGAAATCTGAGCTTAGTCTTATTGGTTGCTCTTTGTAGGTAACTTTTCATTTGTTCCGTGCTGCTTTCAGGATCCTTTCTTTGTCTTTTATTTTGGTGAGTTTAATTATGATATATCTTGGTGATTTCCTTTTGTGGTCTATCCTGTTTGGGGTTCATTTAACTTTTTGAATGGATATATTCTCATCTTTCATCATATCAGGGAGATTCTCTTCCATCAATCTTTGACAATTTTCTCTGTGGTTTTCTTTGTTTATTCTTGTTCTGGAACTCCGATTACATATAGGTTACTCCTTGTGGTGGTTAAGTTTGTGTGTCAACTTGGCTGGGCCTGGTTGAGTGGCTGAGCAGCTGAATGTAGTTATTCTCCATGGTGAGATTGGTAATTAACTCCATGGTGGAATCTATTGGAGCAGCTGAGTAACTGCTTTAGAGATGTGGTATTCTTCCCATATTTAAGAAACAGCTTTGGGAATGGTCTCTAGCTTATGGCACACTTGAACCCTGGACGTAGTTGAGTTATTGTTAAGCAGCCTGGCATGCTCTGCCGATCTTGGGGCTTTCAATGGACTTGAATCAATGGCCTGATGTGTGGTTTGGTAACATCGGGACTGTGACATTTTATTTGTCAACCTTTGCTTGTTAGCCTCAGCAGCTAGTAGCTGCCTGAGTGAAGAGATGCCTCTAGCTTTAGTGGGCCAGGAGCAAGAAGCAGAGCTGAAGCCCAATGTTGAGGGGCTGTCACCCAGCCCCGAGAGCCTGGCACTTTGAACTTGGACTTCTAGCTTCCCAAACTGTAAGACAGTAAACTCCTGTTTGTTAAGGCCATACCACTGGTGGTATATTTCTGACAGAGTGGCACTAAATAACTAGAACACTCCTATTCATGATATCCCCCGTGAATCTTAGGCTTTCTTTGTCTTTTTTTCTTTTTTCTGATTGATCTCTTACCAATGTAGTATTGAGGTATTTGTCTTCAGTATTACTAGTTCTGTCTTTCATTGATTCCATTCTACTCTTTTGCCCATTCAAATTGTTATCTATTTCTGAAATTTTGGTATTAATCTTCTGAATTTCTCTCTGTAGATTTTGTATCATTTCTAAGTTTTCATTTCTTTTATCATTTTGTTCTTGCATTGTCTTCCCAGATTGTTCTAGGCTTTTGTCTGTTTTTTTTTTTTTTCCAATTTTTTTCAGTGTTTTCCTTGATCTGTCTCTCAATCCGTTGAAGGGACCTAAATATAATTATTGTGAATTCCTTATCAGGGAGTTCTAATGCTGTTTGTTCCTCACAGATGTTTTCTGGGTCTGTTTCCTGGTCCCTCCTCTCTACTACTTTATCTTGCTACTTTGTGTGGATTGTGATGGTCTGTTTTCTCTGAGACATTGTGACACTGTTGTATTTCTATTTAATTGGTGTGGTAGTTAAGGTTGTGTCAACTTGGCTGGGCCTGGTTGAGTGGCTGGGCAGCTGGTGGTAGGTATTGCCCTTAATGAAACTGGTAATTAACTCCATGGTGGAATCTATTGGAGCAGCTGAGTAGCTGCTTTAGGGATGTGGTCTGCTTCCTGTATATAA
>NW_006922326.1:922354-923596 GCF_000298275.1 Orycteropus afer afer
ATTAAAAATATAAAGGAAGAAAAAAAGAATAATTTAAAAACAAACAAGCAAAGATGAAGGGGAGGGCAGCACAGGACATCCAGGCTCTGTCAGAGCACACAGACAGGGATGCAATTTCTGCTAGTCCAGAAGGTGGGTGAATGTGGGGGATGGCTGTCCTTCCATTCACCAAGATGGTGTGGGATATAAGAGTAACAAGGGGAATATCATACCTTTCCAGTCATCAGCCTCCATTGTGGTTGCCTGTGCTGTCTTCAGCAAGTGGAGCCTATTCTTAGGTTGTGGGGATCTGAACACTGACACTTTAAATATCCAAAATGGCCACACCACTTGTAAATATTCAAAATGGCTGCACCCTCTGGACAGCCGAAAGTCCACAGATAAGTTTGTCTCCTTATTGGCTGATTCCCTTTTTAGTCATCAGCCACCAGTGAGTTGTCCATGCAGCCTTTGGTGAGCAGGGCTGATTTTTAGGTTATTGGCCCAAGTCCTAACACCACTTGTAAATATTCAAACTGGCTGCACCATCAGGATAACTGACAGACCGCAGTTCCGTTTGTCTCCTTATTCACTGTTTTAATTCAGGTTCTTCTTCTAGTTGGTGTTTAATGCACTTCTGTATCCTTCCTTTCAAAGCTCAGGACTCCAGGATTATCTTCTGTATCTGTGTCAATTAGTTTATCTTTTCTTTGTTAAAGGTGGTCTGTGTAACTTATCTGCCTATTCTGCCTTCCTACCAGAAGTCCTAACTTCATTTCATTTCATTTCATTTCATGTTTAGATTGTTTGTTGCTGGTACCTAGAAATACAATTGATTTTCATATATTGATCATATATCCTGCAACTTTGATAAACTTGTTTATTGGTTCTAGCAGTTTTTTTGTGTGGATTCTTTGGAATTTTCTATACATGAGATCATGTCATCTATGAATAAAACAGTTTTACTTCTTCCTTTCAAATATGGAAAGAACTTTTTTTTTCTTTATTGTGCTAGCTAGAACCACCAGAACAATGTTAAATAGGAAGTGGCAACATCCTTACCTTTTTCCCAATCTTAGAGGGAAAATAGTCTATCACCATTAAGTATGATGCTGTGTGTGAGTTTCTTGGGTTGAGGAAGTTCCCTTCTGCTCCTTGCTTGTTAAGCACTTTTATCATGGATGAGTGATGGATTTTGTCAAATATTTTTTCTTCATCTACTGAATAGTCAAGCAGCTCTAGTGGCATGGTGTTAAGACATTA
>NW_006922326.1:924686-925246 GCF_000298275.1 Orycteropus afer afer
AGCTTGCTAGCTTTTAAGATCCCAGTCGCTACTCGCCAAAGTAGGAGGTGGAACAATGTTTTGTATAGTATGTTGTGCCAATTGAGCTTGATGTCTGATTTGTAGTTTTCTTGTGATATCTTTGTCTGGCATTGGTATTAGGATAATATTGGCCTCATAGAAGTAGTTGGGAAGTGTGGCAGTTAAGCTTATGTGTCAACGTGGCTGGGACATGATTTTGAGTGGCTTGGCAGCTGGATATGGTTATTCCTGTGATGGTTATGTTTGTATGTCAACCTGCCTAGGCCTGGTTTAGTGGCTGGGCAGCTGGTTGTAGTATTCTCCATGATGAGACTGGTAATCACAACTCCATGGTGGAATCTACTGGGAACAGCTGAGTAGCTGCCTTTGGGTATATGGTCTGTTTCCTGTATATGAGGAGAAGCTTTGAGAATGGTCTTCAGCCTGTGGCACACTTGGACCCTGCATGTAGCCATGTTGTTCCTCAGCAGCCTGCTATGCTCTGCTGACCTTGGGACTTACAATGGACTTAAGTCAATGGCCTGCCGTGTGGTAACATC
>NW_006922326.1:926366-928274 GCF_000298275.1 Orycteropus afer afer
GTTGTCTAATGTGTTTGGAAAAAGTTGTTCATATAGTTCCTTATGTCCTTTTAATATCTGTAGAGTGGGTAGTGATGTTCCTGCTTTCAGTCCTAACAATTGACAATTTGTGTCTTCTCTCTTTTTCTTGGTCACTCAAGATAAAAAGTTTTGTTCAGTTTTTACTGATCTTTTCAAAGAATTGACTTTTGGTTTCTTTTATTTTCTCTTATTTTTCTTTTTTAGGTTTTATTGATTTCTGCTCTAATTTTCACTATTTCTATTTTACATTTGCTTTGTATATAGTTTGCTCTTCTTTTTCTAGCTTCTTAAGGTGGAAGGATAGGTTATTTAATTGATACTTTATTTCAGAAATAGGCATTTAAAGCTATAAATTTGTTTGTTAGCACTGCTTTCTCTGTACCTCCTTTTTTCAGTGAAAATATATACAACATTTACCAATTTAACTCCCATATTTTTAAAAATCAGACTTATTACGAGGTAATTGTAGATTCACATGCTGTTTTAAGAAACCATGTACCCTTTATTCAATGGTAACATCTTGCAAAATTTTAGTACATTATCTCCACTGGGATATTGATATTGATACAGTCAAGATATAGGGCTTTTCCATCAAGTAGGAACCCTCATATTGTCCTTCCAGAGCCACAAAAACTTCCTTTCTACCACTCCCTCTTTCTTTTCTCCCCTCCCAGATCCTCCATCCTTAACCTCTGGCAACCACTACACAATCTGTTCTTCATTTCTGTAACTTTTTATTTCAAAAATGTTATGTAAATGGAATAGTTTTTTTTTCACTCCCCATAATTCTCTGGAGATTCATCTAAGTTGTTGTGTGTATCAATATTTAATTCCTTTCTATTACTGAATAGTATTCCGTGGTACAGATATACCATATTTTGTTAAATCATTCACCCATTGAAGGATATCTGCTTTGTATCCAGTTATTGACTATTGTAATAGAAAATCCTTTAGACTTCATGTACAGGTCTTTGCATGAATGTAAGTTTTCATTTCTCCAGAATAAATGCCCAGGAAGCAATTGTTGGGTGATATAGTTGTGGCATGTTTAGGTTTTTTTTCCAAATTTTTAAATTTTTTAAATTTTGATTTGGGTCAAAGTTTACAGAGCAAATTCACTCTTCATACAGCAGCTCACATACACTTTGTCTCATGACACTGACTACAGTTTACCATAATACAACAGCTCCTTCCCACTTGTCCCCATAGTTCCTTCTTCCCTCCCTTGAACTCCTGCCTCTCCCCCCCGAGCTGTCTCCCTATGCGTACACACCCTGTCTATTCTCCAGTGATGGTTCTCTCCAAGGAGTGTATCTATCTGCCAAAAAGGCAGGGAGGACACATCATCTTACCTCCTCTAACCACACAAGAGGAAGACAGAATCACTATAAGTAGCCCAAGGCCTATTCCTGTGAGGCCAGACATGCTGCCTTCCTCCAGACCTTTCACCAACCCTGACACCAACCATTCCTCCCACAGCACTCACCACCTTTCTGCTGGGTTCGATAATTCACTGCAGTTGCCACACAGAACTCACAGATTATGGGGTTTATTAGTGAAGCACCAGGTTACAATTCAAGTTCAGTCTTTCTCAGCCTGCCATCTCTCAGCCAACAGTCTCTCAGAGTCTCTCTCCCAGCAGTGCATGTCCCTCAGTGTCTCTCTCAGCAATGTGTGTCTCTTGCATCTCTTTCCCAGCAGTGCGTGTCTCTCAGGAGCATGTTTCTCTCGGGAACATATCCTTCTCAGCCAGCAGTGAGAGAGAGAGAGTTCTGCCTCTAGGAGGCCTCCTTTTGAGCCTGGCAGAGTGGCCAAACTAGCCAATCATAACATCAGAATGCTAAGTACCTGAGAGAGAGCGAACTTCCCAGAACATTGCTTTGTGCC
>NW_006922326.1:928684-929184 GCF_000298275.1 Orycteropus afer afer
GCACATAACAACAACAACAACAAGTCTGATAGGTATGTAGTGATATTTCATTGTAGTTTTAATTTGTACTTCTCTAAGAGCTAATCAATATTGAACATTTTTTCATGTATTTGTCATCTGTCTATCCTCTTCAGCAAAATATCTACTAATGTCTTTTCCTCTTTTTCTAATTGGATTGTTTGTTTTCTTACTGCTGAGTTTTTAGTTAATAGTCCTTTGTTGGATATGTGATATGCAAGTATTTTCTTCCAATCTGTTGTTGTTGTTGTTAGGTGCCATCGAGTCATCTCTGACTCAAAGCGATCCTGTGCACAACAGAACAAAACACAGCCCGGTCCTGCACCAGCTCTGTGATCCTTCTTATACTTGAGCCCATCACCACAGCCCCTGTGTCAATCCATTTTGTTGAGGGCCTTCCCCTCTTTTGTCGACCCTTCACCTTACCAAGCATGATATCCTTCTCCAGGGAATGGTCTCTTCTGATAACATGACCAAAGTAG
>NW_006922326.1:929312-930281 GCF_000298275.1 Orycteropus afer afer
CTGGCTATTCTCCCTTCCAAGGATCATTCCTCCAGGACATATTTGTTAGTTCTTTTAGCCATCCATGGTACTTTCAGCACCACAACTCAAAAGCATAAATTCTTCTTCAGTCTTCCTTATTCCATTGTCCAGCTCTCACGTGCATATGAGGTGACTGAAAATATCATGGCTTGGGTCAGGCACACCTTAGTCCTCAAGGAGACGTATTTGCTCAACACTTGAAAGAGGTCCTTTGCAGCCAACTTGCCCCATACTATATGTCGTCTGATGTCCTCACTGCTGTTTACATTGGCGATGATTGTAGAACTAAGCAATGTGAAGTCTTTGACAACTTCAATCTTTTCTCCATTCATCATGATGCTGCTTATAGGTCTATTTGTGAGATTTGTGTTTTCTTTATATTGAGGCGTAATGCATACTGAAGACTGTAGTCTTCAATCTTCATCAGTAGGTGCTTCAAGTCATCCTCACATTCAACAAGCAAAGTTGTGTCATCAGAATATCACATGTTGTTAATGTATTTTCCTCCCATCTTGATGCCATGTTCTTCTTCATATAGTCCAGCTTCTCAGATTATTTGCTCAGAATATACATTGAGTAAGTGTGGTGAAAGGACACAACCCTGACACACCCCCTCCTTGATTTTAAACCATACCGTGTCCCCTTGTTTTGTTCAAAAAACAGCCTGTTGGTCTATGTACAGGTTCCTCATGAGTACAATTAAGTGTTCTGGAATTCCTGTTGTTCTCAATGTTATCCACAATTTGTTATGATCAGATACTTTTGCACAGTCAGAAAAACACAAGTAAACATTTTTCTGGTATTCTTTGCTTTGAGACAAGATCGATCTGATATCAGCAATGATATCCCTTGTTCCATGTCCTCTTCTGAATTCAGCTTTCATATCTGGAAGTTCTCTGTCAACCATTTTTTTTTTTTTAAATGTCTTCAGTAAGATTTTACTGGCAT
>NW_006922326.1:931676-933127 GCF_000298275.1 Orycteropus afer afer
TTTCCAACTTTTGCATTCCCGTCACCAGTGATAATTAACACATCTTAATTGCACATTTGGTCAATTTCAGACCTGCAGAAATTGATAAAAATCTTCAATTTCCTCATCTTTGGCTTTGGTGGTTGGTGCATAAATTTGAATAACAGTCCTATTTAATGGTCTTCCTTGTTGTTGTTATGTGCTGTCAAGTCAGACCCAACTCAAAGTTACCCCTCCTTGGGTTTCTGAGGCGGTATCACTACGGAAGTAGATTGTCCAACCTTCCTTCTGAGGAGTGGCTGGTGGGTTTGAACCACCACTCTTCTGGTTAGCACTCAAGTGCCTTAGGCACTATGCTAACAGAGCTCCTTCCTTGTAGCCATATGGATGTTATCCTATCACTGACAGCATTGTACTTCAGGACATATCTTGTCCTTTGTGATGATGAATGCCATGCCATTCCTCTTCAGGTTGTCATTCCTGGCATAGTAGATCATATGGTTGTCTGATTCAAAATGGCCAAAACTGGAACATTTCAGCTCACTAATGGCTAGGATATCAATCTTTATGCGTTCCATTTTTGACAACTTCTAATTTTTCTAGATTCATACTTTATACATTCCATGTTTTGATTATTTATGGATATTTGCAGCTGTTTCTCCTCAATTTGAGTCATGCCACATCTGCAAATGGAGGTCTTGAAAGCTTTACTTTATTCATATCAGTAACGTTGGTTCTACTCTGATGATTCAGCCCTTTCTCAGTCATATTTTGAGAGCCTTCTGACCTACAGGGCTCATCTTCCTGCAATGTATCAGACCATGTTTCTGGGCTATTCATAAAGTTGTGCAGTAATGTATCAGACAATGTTTCTGTGCTATTCGTAAGGCTTTCCCTGGGCAATTCTTCAAGAAGTGGATGACCTCTTCCTTCTTCCTAGTCTGTCTCAGTCTGTAAGCTGCATTGAAACCTGTGCACCATGTGCAACCCTGCTGTCCTTTGAAGTACTGGTGGCACAGCCTCCAGCCTTATAGCAACACGCAAGTCATCATAGTATGACCAACTGACAGACAAGTTTGTCTCCCATAGCTGTTCAAAACCTCTTCGCCCTCCCCTTACCTGGATCCTGCCACTGCTCGGTCAGTCATCACCTGGCTTTTCTTTCCCCTGCTTTCCTGCCTTTTGGAGGTGGGGCCTCTGTCACCTTACCGTACCTGGATCCCTGCCTCTGCTTTCCAATTTGTAGTTTGTCTTTTCATCTTCTTAATAGGGTTTTCACACAGCAAAGATTTTAAATTTAGGTGAAGTTCAACTTACTGATTTTTCCTTATATGATGCTTTTGGTTACAAATCTAAGAACTCTTTACCTAGCCCTAGATCTTGAAGATTTTGTCCAGGTTTTTCTTCTAAAAAATTTATAATTTTATGTTTTACATTTAAGCCTATGATCTATTTTGAGTTAATTTTTTTTT
>NW_006922326.1:938278-938792 GCF_000298275.1 Orycteropus afer afer
GGCTTAATAAAAGGGGCATTTTGGGTAACTACGTAAGAATTGTGATCCGATGGAGGCTGCAGTTGTATAGTGTAGTTGCATAATTTAGGCGAGAGATGTCCCAATGGGGGGCTTGTTATGTTGTGCTGGAAACAGAGTGGGCCTGGAATGTAAGTGTCGGTTGGTCCAGTCCTTTGGAGTTGTGGTAGCGAGGCCTAACCAAAGTATGAGGCCAAGTGCAATAATGAGGATCAGACAGAGGACGCTAAGTGGTGTCGGTGAAGAGAGAGTTTGACAGTACGTGAGGATTTAGGTAAGGAGAGTTAGTTGGTCGTAGGAAGCCCTTGTTGAGCAGGTCTGTAACAATTGGCAGTAACTCCAAAAGAATAAGTTGTAGCAAGGGATACTGAGCTTGGGCCGGAAATTGGGAAGGGTCTTTGAGAAGGATTTTAACAGGGGAGCACTCAGCTATCGAAGGTGAGTGGATGTCCCAGACTTTAGGGTCAACTAGGGTAGGGTCAATAGGCCATTGGGG
>NW_006922326.1:938984-940749 GCF_000298275.1 Orycteropus afer afer
AAGGGAGGACCAAAAAGGAATGTAAAAATGAAAAATTACCAATTGTACACGATAGGAGGGGAGTTTGTAGGGGGCGACGTGATTGACCTTCTACCCCAACAATAGAGGTCTGAGACAGGGAGGAGGGTCCCCAGTACTCTTGTAAAGCAGAAAAACTGGCGCCAGTGTCCATCAAAAAGGCGATCATCCTACCTGCCACGGTGAAGGTTACCCGGGGCTCCTGAGTGGTGATCCGCGTTGGGCCAAACAAGCCAGGGCCTCCTCACAGGTCTTCTACCACCAGACCGATAAGGTCGTTTGAGGGAGTGGGGGGCCCGGCAACCCGACGGTTGGTGGACACCAGGGGGCAGTCAAAACCCCAGTGTCCCTTTTGTTTGCATTTGGGGCAGGGCCTTGTGGGAGGTTTGGAGTTTGGGCATGCACTAGCCCAGTGGCCTTGTTGATCACATCAGAAGCAGGGTCCCGGAGGGTTGGAGGGTTGTGGCATGGTGGGATTGATGGCCTGTGCCAACAATTGGTATTTTTGTTTGTCTCTTATCTCATCTCGGCCATTATAGGCTTTAAATGCGATTGCGAGAGTTTCTGCCTGGGGAGTAAGGAGACCCCTTTCTAGTTTTTTTTTAGCTTAGACTTAATGTCTGGGTAGGCTTAAGAAAAAAAGTGAATCGTAACTAGTCTCTGGCCATCAGCAGACTCCGGATCTAGATTAGTATATTGCCGGAGGCCTTTAATCAGTCTCTGAAGGAAGGCGGATGGATTTTCGTTTTTATCCTGAATAATTTCATTTAGTTTATCATAATTGACAGCCTCCATGGCTGCTCGGTGTAGGCCATGGAGTAGGCAAGCTAACATACCTGTTTCTGGTGTTGGTACCTGCCTGAGCATTGTAGTCCCACTTTGGGTCTCAATCGGCGATAGTGTCCGTGCCTGCTGGGTGATGATTGTTTGTGAAGTGTTCTTGATCTGCATGGGCACGGGCCTGCTCCAGCACTCTTTTGTTCTCCTCAGGGGTAAGTGAATTTGTTAGGACAACAAAAATACCATGATAGGTTAGCTGGTATGATTGTGTCAGGAATCGAAACTGTTTGATAAAGGTTGCAGAGTTGGAAGTGAAAGAGCCAAGCCTAGACTGAATGAGAGCCAGCTTAGCCATTGGAAAAGGGGTATAGACTTGAACAATTCCGTCAGCTCTGGCAACCTCTCGCAAGGGCACCATCGTGTAGGCAGACTGAGAAACTTCAGGGTCAGATGACTTATGGGCCTTGGAGTGACTGATGGGTGGAGTTGGCACGCAGGGAGGGGCGGAGGGAGGAGGAGGAGGAGAGGGAGTGGGAGGCTCTTGTGGGCTTGGGGGGGATGAGTGAGGAACTAGAGCCTGGGGTGGAGCTGCTTGTGGCTCTCTCCAATAAGGAGGAGGATCATCTGCTGGTCAAGATGGCCGCCAGACTCGAAGGGGAGGGGATTGTTGATTAGCTAGCGAGCAGAGGGAAGGTTGACTATGGAAAGAATAAAAGCCTTGAATGAATCTCTGACCACTTTCCTTGGCGCTCACAAATGTTATACAGGTCTCGAATTAGACCAGGTTCAAGTGAGCCATTAGGCGGCCAAATGTTTTGGTTGTCCAATTTATGTTGTTGTTGTTGTTGTTATGTGCCGTCGAGTCATACCTGACTTATAGCGACCCCTCCTTGGGTTTCCGAGGCAGTATCACTACGGAAGTAGGATTGCCCAACCTTCCTTCCGAGGAGTGGCTGGTGGGTTTGAA
>NW_006922326.1:941035-941855 GCF_000298275.1 Orycteropus afer afer
CTTTCCTTCAAGGCTCAGGGGTCCAAGATTATCTTCTGTGTCTGTGTTAATTGGTTTCCCTTTTCTTTGTTGAAGAGGGTCTGTGCAATCCTTTTTCCTAGTCTGCCATCTTGCCGGAACCCTGTTAGCTATTCTTTTTCCATTGTCTCTTCATATCAATTTTAGAATAAGTTTGTCTATATCAACAAAAACTCTTGCTGGGATTTTGGTAGGAATTACGTTAAACATGCATATCAAATTTGAGAGAATTTACCTTTTTTTAAAAAAAAAAAACAATACACATTTATTTTTTCACAAATTTAATGGATCAGAATTTCAGGTATGTCTTAGCTTGATCCTTGTTCAAGCTGTCACAAAGCTTCAATCAACGTATCAAAATTTGTAAACTACACAAATTGCTGGAATGTTGCATGGTTTATATTTGAAACACATGAATATGTGTAGCATCACTTATATGATCTTATCTTAAAGAATTTTGGCCCAAATGACTTGATGTTAAAAATAATGTTAAGAAAAATTGAGCTTAGATAGCTTGTAGTGCACATGATGGTTTGATACACGTTATCTTTTCATCAGTCATAGTCCATTGTGAAATTTGTGGTTTCTATCACTTTCCTTCAATGGATCAAAATGTTAACCTGTCTGATGACAAGGTAGGATGGAGCAGGAAAGGTGACATAGTCTTGGTTTAAGAGCCTAAAGCTATATTATTGGTATATGTATATGTATATGTTGTTGTTGTTATGTGCCATCGAGTCGGACCCGACTCATAGCGACCCCTCCTTGGGTTTCCGAGGCAGTATCACTACAGAAGTAGATT
>NW_006922326.1:941955-942684 GCF_000298275.1 Orycteropus afer afer
TCTGAGGCATCCCTGCAGCAGGTGGGGGTGGAACGGGCAAGTCCCGGACTTGTCCCGGTGAGTCCCAGACTCACGGTGGGGAGACACAAAACCTGGTACCCAGTTTGCGCTCTGGAGTGTAGTCTTGTTTTTCTAGTCACCAGGACTTAGGACTCAGATACCCAAGCTGTTGTTAGAGGACTTACCCAGGCCGGGGCGAAGGTGATGATTTGCCAGTGTTGTTTGCTGGGAAGGCACCAGGGAAGATGGTCGCGGGTGCTGGGCGGCAGGTCAGAGTGCTGGGGGAATGGGGGGTTCTGGACCCTCTGATGAGGAATCGGAGGCACCAGCAATCCTGCTTCTGACACCAATGTTAGAGCTCCGTCGGCACTCAATGACCACGCCACACACCAGGGTACCCAACGGGAGATTTTATTTAAAGAGGCGAAAGGGTACCTGCACTGAGGAAGGACAGAAGAAGAAGAGGAGAAAGAAGAGGAAGAAGAGGAGAAGAGGAAGAAGAGGAAGAAGAGAAGAAGAAAGAGGAAGAAGGGAAGAAGAGAAGAAGAGAGAGGAAGAAGAGGAAGAGCTAAAAATTAAATTCTTATGCGCATTGCAAGACTTCGTCAAAAAGGTAAAAAGAGAACCTACAGATTGGGAGAAAATATTTCCCTATGACATATCTGATAAAGGACTTATCTCCAAAATCTATAGAAAACTTCAACACCTCAACACCAAAAAGACAAATAA
>NW_006922326.1:943111-943622 GCF_000298275.1 Orycteropus afer afer
AGACAAGTACTGTATGAGACCATTACTGTGAAAAGACAGAGAAGGGTTTGCTTGAGAAAGGGAACTCACCTGGTAGGTTACCGGGATGGGGAGGTAATGGGAGGGTTTAATTTCATGCTAGTTGGGGCCTACACACTGACATGGGTGTTGTTGTTGTTATATGCTGTCAAGTCGGACCCGACTCATAGCAACCCCTGCTTGGGCTGCCGAGGCAGTATCACTATGGAAATAGATTGCCCAGCCTTTCTTCCAAGGAGTGGCTGGCAGGTTTGAACCGTCAGCCTTCTGGTTAGCAGTCAAGTGCCTTAGGTACTATGCTACCAGAGCACCTCTGTCAAAGCACTATTGCAGAAACATTGGTTGGTATTAGCAATTGTTGTCTATCTCTTACGTGCACAATTTGGTGGTCCTCCCATTTCCTAATGTTATCATGGTGGTCATAAATCCTTCCCGTATATGCCCCCCCCCTCGACATGGGTAGATGACAGATGCTAATACCAACTAATGTTTC
>NW_006922326.1:943722-946093 GCF_000298275.1 Orycteropus afer afer
AAGGTTGGGCAATCCTACTTCCGTAGTGATACTGCCTCGGAAACCCAAGAAGGGGTCGCTATGAGTCAGGGCTGACTCGATGACACATAACAACAACAACATGTTTATTGTTGATATATAGAAATACAATTGATTTTTATATGTTTAACTTGTATCTATGACCCTGTTGAACTCATTAGACATAAAAGACTTCTGTACATTCCTTGGAATTTTCTCTAAGACAATCATATCATCTGCAAATAGTGACAGTTTTCTTCCTTTCCAACAAATATGCCTTTTTTTGCCATGTTGCATTTGCTAGAACTTCTAGTATTCTGTTTAATAAGAGTAATCAGAATGGACATCTTTGGATTCAAAATGGAGTCTCGTCAATAATCACCATGCTATTTCCCTCTAGCATCTTAGTCCTTGAAAAACTAGGTACAGCAGTATGAAGTAGGGATTTTGGTGCTCTTAACAGCTCACTGAGTCAGAGTGCACCAAACTCAGAGGAGAAGAATTAGAGAGAAGAAAGGCACAGGGGACAAAAAATAAGAAGATCTATCCTGCAAAGCACAGACAGGCAGCCAAGAAAGGCCATTAGAGACTTCCCTGGGGGAGTGACCAGCAGGTGAGAATGCCATATGAGACCTCTCTGGGTTAAGGCAGAAGACACACATACCAGCATACCAGCAACCACCCCAGCACACCAGCAATCATCCGAAGGATCTACCTTCAGCACCTGATTTTATTGGTTACTTGGGTTGGCTAGGTGCAAATGGGCATGTCCAACGCCACTGAAACCTGAGCAGAGAGTCCATTGGTGCTCCAGGAGGGCAGGCTGCTCCCCCCTCAGCGGGTCACTGAGTAGGCTTGGGTCAGCTTAGTGGCACTGAGAGGTCTGCGTTTGACTTTATCAGTAATATTGGGACCACAGAGTACTAGCAGGCACTCTCCTGGCTCCCATGCAGCTGAAACTGAGTGGATCTTTGGCACCTTCGGTGGGTGGACTCACAGAGGAACTCCCGAGCAGATCACGGTCTGGGTGGGTTGGGCTGGTGCTGTGGGCAGGCGGGGCTGGAGACAGAAATCCCCGCGCGGCAGATTGCAGAGTTGGGAAGTTGTTTTGGGTTGGATTTTTGGCTCTGTGGGGCCTCAGGAGTGGGGTTTCTCCAGGTGTCTGAGCCTGGCGGAAAGTGGAGACCCCCTAACAACTGGAGTTTTTGCTGAAATTGAGCTGCGGGCCTGTAAATAAAAGCATGACATCATCAGTAGCAGCCCACTTAAAGCCCTAGACACCATCCCTAGCAATGAAACCGAATAAAATGTTCCCCAAGAATGTGGAACAGTATCTTTTCTAAGGGGGAACTGAAACTGAGTAAAGTAAAAACTATTTTCCCCACCCTGGCACCCGGATGGTAATAGATAAGTAAACTAAATTACCCCCAACTATTTTCCCACCCTGACAGATGATTATTCAGTTCCTTAAAGAACTGAATGGAAAACATTCCTTCCTGCAGATGATAGACTGCTAAAAGTATCTTAGAAACAACTTGTAAATTAACTCTGGCCCAGGGACATGCGCAATAGGACAAAAAGGAACAAAAGTTAATTGTAGACCCTCTCCCCTCTGCCCAAGTGCCCAAGCCCCTATCAGATGATAACAGGAAGCTAGTGTGACTCACCCATTTCACATTAACGCCCCAAATTCCTCAACCTTTTGTGAATATGCACAACCCCCTCTCCTGAAACCTACAAAGGCTGTGTTTCGATGGCATCTCAGGGAGTTAGATCTGAGTACTAAACTACCCCTACTCTTTGCATTGCCGCTTTGCAGTAAATAATTTTCTCTCCTCTCAATCTCAGTGTGTAAACTGTTTGGCTTGACTGTGCACTGGGCAGGGACCCACATTTGGTCTGATAACAGCAACAGTGAGCCTTCCTTCTTCCGCTCCCACTTTCTCTGCCAATAACTTCACTCATCCAATAGAAGAAACCACATTCAGCCAACATAAAACTTCCCAGTTTGAACTCTAAACCCTCTTTTTGACAAATAGAAACCCATATCCACATTCCACACAGTGATTCCACCATCACAAAGAAAACTGCAGAGCAACCCAGCATATCTGAATTAAAAATTAAATAAAATAAAATACACCAGCTTCACCTTTTCAAAATATTAAAACATAAAATCAAGACAAAACAAATCAATACATAATCAACAGTTAAAGACAACCTCAAAATGTCTAGGAAACAGGCAACCTCAAATCAAACAAAAAAACAGAACAAGGCATTAGAAGCAAAACCACAAACAAAGGTCTCATTAAACATGGAGGAAGAGGAGGCAATAGCATTATCTGAGAAGGAATTTAGAAGATATGTTTATAGAGCT
>NW_006922326.1:946193-946833 GCF_000298275.1 Orycteropus afer afer
TGAGGCTAATCTTGCACAGACACCAGTGATACAAAATACCTGCAGTCCTTACAGAAACAATAGAAGACAGGCACAGAGTAATCCCTCACAGACAATCAGACACTATGGGAGAGAGATCCAACAGATCTACTGCCTCAGGACCATAGTACTGGGGGACACCAGACTCAATTGAGACAACAAAATACATAAAAGTGTTGTTCCACATCCTACATCAGTGAGTAACGATTGGGGTCTTAAAAGCTTTCAAGTGGCCATCTAAGATGCAGCTAACACTCTCCTAGTGTCAGAAGCAAAGAAGAATGCAAAAATAAATAAATAAATAAATAAAACAACCAAGGGCATTTAGAAGCAATCAGCCATAGGACACGATGGCCTTTGAGACCAGAAGAACTAGATGGTGCCCGGCTACCAATGCCGACCACTCAGGAAAGGATCAAATCTGGAGATCCTGGATAGAGTAGGAGGGAAAATGTAGAACAAAATCCAAAAACTCAATAATGACAAGAATTACTGTCAGATGAAATCTGGCAAGACCCCCAACACTATGGCCCTGGAATACATTCTGTGGCTGGAATAAAACGCACCCCAGGGGCTGGCTCTCAGCCCAATAGTTAACAAGATGTACACACAGACCACTCAA
>NW_006922326.1:947089-948770 GCF_000298275.1 Orycteropus afer afer
TTGTAAATTTATTTGTAGATTCTCTATCAAGTGCAAGAAGTTCCCCTCTTATTGAAAACGAATTTGTTCTGTAAACTTTCACCCAAATCACACGCAAAAAAATTCCCCTCTTTCCTAGTTTTCTGAAGAATTTTATTGTGAATGAGTGTTGAATTTTGCCAAGTGCCTGTTCGGCATCAATTTATATGATTATGTGATTTTCCTTCTTTAGCCTGTTGATATAGTAGATTACATAGGTGGATTTTTGATTACTGAACTACCTTTGTATCCATGTGTTCTGGTTACCTAATGCCACTCTGACAAGAATATACCACAAATGGGATGGCTGAACAAACAGTTTATTCTCTTACAGTTGGGGACGCTAGAAGTTTGAGTTCAAAGTGCCAGACTCTAGGGGCTGTATGAAAGCCACTTGACCTTGGGCTTTAGCTCTGCCTCTTGCTCCTGGCCCCCTGAAGCTAGAGGCATCTCTTCATTCAAGCAGCTACTGGCTGCTGAGGCTAACAAGCCCAAGGTCGACAAATAAAATGGCACAGTCCCGATGTTACCAAACCACAGGGCAGTCTATCAATTTAAGTCCATTGAAAGTCCCAAGATCAGCAGAGCATGGCAGGCTGCTGAACAACAACACAGCTACATGCAGGGTTCAAGCATGCCATAAGCTAGAGACCATTCCCAAGCCTCTTTCTTATATACGGGAAGCAGACCACATCCCTTAAGCAGCTACTCAGCTGCTTGTGGTAGATTCCACCATGGAGTGGATTGCCAGTCTCATCATGGGGAATAACTATCACCAGCTGCCCAGTCACTCAAACAGGCCAAGCCAAGTTGACACACAAAATTAATCACCACAATTCTAGCCCTTGTCAACTTGGCACCTGTATAGATCTTCAGTGGGTGGCATCTGTACAGATCTTCTCCACTGGGTGGCTCCAGTCACCTAGTTTCTGAGTGGCGACCTCACCCCCTTGGCTTGGCGGCCCCGTTCCTCTCCCTCTTGGGCCTGGCAGTCCTGCCCCCTCACGCTTGGGCAGTGGCTATGGCTCCATGCCACTGGCTCACATGAACGAGCGCCCCACACTCCAGAACCAAGTTGGTGAAGGTCTGGCTCTTTGAAACCTGTGGTGGTTCCACCCCCAAAGCCATGGTCCTACCCTTGAGGCTGAGGCAGTTCTGCTTCTGTTTCCTTGGTTTCTCCGCTTCTGCCAATTAATGCCCGAGGACAACTCACTCTGCCGGGAATCTTCCTGCTCAAAGGATACTCAGGTGTCTTGCTCCGTGAGCTGGCCAACCTGCTACTCCCTCTCATGCTGGTCTCTTCTACCAATTAATGCCCAAAGGCAACCCATTCAGCCAGGAAGCCACCTACCCAATGGCACCCAGCTTTCTCCTCTGTGGACTGGTAAGCCTGTTGCTGTTTAATGCCAGTCTCTGGGCTCTGCTACTGCCATCTCTCATGCTGGTCTCTTGGGTCTGCTTCTGCTGCCTCTCATACCGGTCTCTTGGCTCTGCTCTTACTGTCTTTCATGCCGTATGCTGGGGTCTCTCTGCCAGGGTCTCAGGTCAAGGACGCACTCCACTCCTGTTTTCACATTTTAGGTATCTGTCAGAGCAGCACCCCACTCTCTCGGTACCATGTTCTGTTCTGGTTACCTAGTGCCACTCTGACAAGAATATACCA
>NW_006922326.1:948870-951182 GCF_000298275.1 Orycteropus afer afer
AGTTCCCTGGAAGAACTCAGGAAAATCATTCAAGAACAAAATAATAAGATTAATGCACAATCAGAACTCATACAAAAACAGCAGTTAGAAATCCAGAAGATGAATACCAAAATGACAGAATTACACAACACAGTAGAAGCACAAAAGAGTAGGTTAGAACTGGCTGAAGAACACATATCCCAACTAAAAGACAAATCCCTGGACACCAGCCTGTATGAAGAAAAATCACAACAAAGATTTAAGAGAAATGAAGAGAACCTAAGAATTATATGTGATGACATGAAAAAAAAAAAACCACATAAGACTCATTGGAATTCCAGAACAAGAAGAGGTGAAAAAAAAAAACTGAGAAAATTGTGGAAGACCTGATTACAGAAAACTTCCCCCATATCATAAAAGAAGAAAAGATATTTGTCCAAGAAACTCATAGAGCCCCACACAAGATAGATCCCAAGAGAAAAACACTGAGGCATATTATAATCAAACTCTCCAAAACCAAAGACAAAGAAAAATATTTGAGAGCTGCCTGGGATGAAAGAAATATTATTTACAATAATCAAGCAGTAAGGCTGAGCTCCGATTACTCAGCAGAAACCACGCAGGCAAAAAGGCAATGGGACGGAATATATAAAACACTGAAGGAAAAGAACTTCCAACCAAGAGTCTTATATCCTCAAATATGAGGGCAAAATCAAGGCTTTCTCAGACAAACAGAAATTAAGGGGTTTTGTAAAAACCAGACCAACCCTACAAGATATGATTAAGGAAGTCCTTCCAATAGAGAACCCACAACAGAAATCAACAAGATCAGGATATGTGGCATCAACACTAAAATCAAATCAGAAATAGAAACTCAAAATAAGACCAAAAAATATTGTACTATAAAAACCAAGGAAATCAATCAACACACAACAACAGCAACTAACCTATCAGAGGGAATAAAACTTCTAGGCACAAACTTTCAAATGTAGAGGAAAACAGGACAATGTCTTCACAGTACACACTGTTCTAAAAACATAGAGACAAGAGTATACTCCAAGGTAACCACAGAGAAAAGTAACAATCCCCCTAAGCAAATCCAGAAGGAAGAAAACATGAGTTTAATAAGCACAAAACCAACAATAAGGAAGAAAAGGGAGAAGGCATTAGCAAACAAACCAAACTCACCACAGAAAAGTATATGGACCTAAGAAACACCAACAACACGACAAAAAAACACAATAGAATGACAGCAATCAATTCATATGTATCACTAATTACACTCAATGTGAATGGACTAAATGCACCTATCAAGAGAAAGAGAGTGACAGACTAGGTAAGAAAAGAAGACCCATCAATATGCTGCCTACAAGAGACCCACCTTAGACACAAAGATAAAAACAAATTGAGTTAAGGGTTGGAAAAAAATATACCAAGCTAATGGAAACTAAAAAAGAGCAGGAGTAGCAATACTCATTTCTGATAAAGTAGATATTGAGGTGAAAAAAACATCACAAGAGATAAGGAGGGACATTATATGATGCTGAAAGGGTCAATTGACAAAGAAGATGTTACAATAATAAATAATTATGCACCTAATTAAAGTGTTCCAAAATATGTGAAACAAATATTAACTGAATTAAAAGGGATAATAGACAACTCTACATAGTAGTAGGAGCCTTTAACACACCACTTTCAAAGAGAGACAGGTCAACTAGAAAAAAACTCAACAAAGATACAGAAGAACTCAACAATACAATCAACCAACTTGACCTCATATACAGAGCATTTCACCCAACAAAAGCACAATTCATATTTTTCCAGTGCATATGAATCCTTCTCCATAATAGACCATCTGCAAGGACATAAAAAAAGCCTCAATAAATTTGAAAGCACTGAAATACTGCAAAGCATCTTCTTGGACCACAATTCTATAAATTTAGAAATTAATAATAGGAAGAGCAAGGAAAAAGCATCAAACATCTGGAATCTGAACAACTCACTGCTCAAAAACTAGTGGGTAACAGAACAGATAAAAACTGGAATAAAAAATTCCTAGAAACAAACGAGAATGAAGATACATCATACCAAAACCTATGGGACACAGTGAAAGCAGTACTCAGAGGACCATTTATAGCAATAAATGGATACACCAAGAAAGATGAAAGAAACAAAATCAACACTCTAACTCATCAACTCCAACAACTAGAAATAGAACAACAAAAGAATCCTACAGTATCTAGAAGCAAGGAAATAATAAAGATCAGAGCAGAAATTAATGAAATAGAAAAAAAAAAAACCATAGAGAAAATCAACAAAACAAAGAGCTGGTT
>NW_006922326.1:957057-958431 GCF_000298275.1 Orycteropus afer afer
TTAAGTCCATTGAAAGTTCCAAGGCCAGCAGAGCATGGCAGGCTGCTGAACAACGACACAGCTACATGCAGGGTTCAATCGTGCCATAAGCTAGAGACCATTCCCAAAGCTCTTTCTTATATATGGGAAGCAGACCACATCCCTAAAGCAGCTACTGGAGTTAATTACTAATTTCACCATGGAGAATAACTACATTTAGCTGCCCAGCCACTCAACCAGGCCCAGCCAAGGTGACACACAAACTTCACCACCACAGCATGGAATAAACCTCAATTGATCTTGATGGATTAATCTTTCAAAAAAAAAAATTATTGTGGTAAAATATGCATAATATACATTTACTAATGTAATCATTTTAAAGTGTGTAATTTATTAGCATTATGTACATTCATGGTCTTATGCAACCATCATCACTCTCTAGTTCCAGAACTTTTCCTGTACCCATTAGGCAGTCACTCTCTATTTCTCCCCGTCTCCTCCAGCCCCTGGTAACAACAAATTTACTTTCTGTCTCTCTGAATTTCCTATTCTGGATAGATGTTTCGTACAGATAGAATCATACAATATGTGACCATTTGTGTGTAGTTTATTTAATTTAGGATATTTTTTTTTTTCAAAATTCATCCATGTTATAGCATGTGTCAGTATTTCATTTCTTTTTATGGCTTAATAATATCTCATTGTATGGGTACACCACATTTTGTTTATCCATTCATCAATTGATGGACATTTGGATTGTTTCTGCCTTTTGACTGTTTTGAATATGCTGCTGTGTTTGAATGCTATGAACATTGAAGTTTTTGTTTGAACAATTATTTTTAATTCTTTTGGGTATATACCTAAGAATGGAATTGCTGGGTCAGATAGTAATTCTTTGTTTAACATTTGAGTAACTTCCAAAGTGTTTTCCACTGTGGCTGCATCATTTTACATTTCTATCAGCAATGGATGAGGGTTCTAGTTTCTACACATCCTCACCAGCACTTGTGTTTTTATGACCATCCTAGTGGATATGAAGTGACATTTCATAGTTTTGATGCATATTTCCCTAATGAGGGAGCCTTGGTGGCGCAGTGGGTAAAGCATTCAGCTGCCAACTGAAAGATCGGAGACTGGAACCTGCCAGCTGCTCTGTGGAAGACAGATGTGGCAGTCTGCTTCCATAAATATTTACAGCCTTGGAAACCCTATGGGGCAGTTCTAATCTGTCCCTCTAGGGGCACTGTGAGTTGAAATCAACTGACTACAGTGGGAATTACTAATCACATTTGTTGTTGTTGTTGTTGTTGTGTGCCGTCGAGTCGGCCCCGACTCATAGCGACCCCTCCTTGGGTTTCCGAGGCAGTATCACTACGGAAGTAGGATTGCCCAACC
>NW_006922326.1:958531-959491 GCF_000298275.1 Orycteropus afer afer
ACAAAGGAAGAAATTGAACAGGTCATAAAAAAACTTCCCACAAATAAAAGCCCTGGCCCTGATGGCTTCACTGTAGAATTCTATCAAATATTCAGAGAAGAGTTGACAACTATGCTACTCAAGCTATTCCAGAACATAGCAAAGGATGGAGTACTCCCAAACTCATTTTATGAAGCAAACATAACACTAATACCTAAACCAGGGAAAGACACCACTAGAAAGGAAAACTACAGACCAGTATCACTCATGAACATAGATGCAAAAATCTTTAACAAAATCCTGGCCAACAGAATCCAACAACATATGAAAAAATTAATATACCCGGACTAAGTGGGATTCATACCAGGTTTACAAGGGTGGTTCAACATCAGAAAATCAATCAATGTAATCCACCACATAAACAAAACAGAAGAAAAGAACTATATGATTATATCAATCGATGCAGAAAAGGCATTTGATAAAATCTAACATCCATTACTGTTCAGAACTCTCAGCAAGATAAGAATAGAAGGGAAATTCCTCAACATAATAAGGAGCCTATATGCAAAGCCAATGGCCAACATCATTATTAATGGAGAAAGACTCAAAGCATTCCATTTCCCTTATGAATGGGAACCAGACACGGATGCCCTCTATCACCATTTCTATTTAACATTATATTGGAAGTCTTGGCCAGGGCAATAAGGCAAGAAAGAGAAATAAAAGGCATACAAATTGGCAGAGGAACTAAAACTATCTCTATTTGCAGATGATATGATCCTGTACATAGCAAACCCAAGGGACTCAATAAAAAGACTACTGGAACTAATACAGAGGTTCAGCAAAGTGGTAGGATATAAGGTCAACATACAAAAATCAGTTGAATTTCTTTACACCAGCAAGGAGGTCTCTGAAAAGGAAATAAGAGAATCAATACCATTTACAATTGCTACCAGAAAGGAGCTCTGGTAGAATAGTGGC
>NW_006922326.1:959591-960053 GCF_000298275.1 Orycteropus afer afer
TTTTCTTCCTTGTTTTTGCTTTGGATTTTGTTTTGGTTACTTTGTGCTGCTCTAACAGAAAATACCACAAATGGGTGACTTTAACAAACAGGGATTTATTCCCTTACAGTTTTGGAGCCTAAAAGTCTGAGTTCAAAGTGCCAAGCTCTAGGGGCTTGGTGAAGGCCCCTCAACCCTGGGCTTCAGCTCTACCTCTTGCTCCCAGCCCACTGAAGCTGGAGACTTCTCTTCATTCAGGCAGCTGCTGGCTGCTGAGACTAACAAGCCCAAGGTCGACAAATAAAATCGCACACTCCCAATATTACCAAACAACATGGTAGGCCACTAGTTCAAGTTCAGAGACAGTCCCAAGATCAGCAGGAAACATGGCAGGTTGCTAAATGAAGACACCGCTATGTGCAGGGTCCAAGCATGCTAAAAAACTAGAGACCTTCCTCAAAGCTGCTGCTTTTTTGTTGGAAA
>NW_006922326.1:960654-966601 GCF_000298275.1 Orycteropus afer afer
CACTGGTCTAAAATCAAGGTGCTAGCAGGGCTGTGTTCTTTTCTGGAGACTCTAGGAGAGAATCCATTTTCTTGCTTTTTCCAAATTCTTGAGGCTTCTTGAGGCTGTCCCTACATTCTTTGGCTCTGGCTCCCTTCCATTTTCAAAGTCAGCAGTAGCTGGTTGCATCTTTCTCATATTTCTTCTGACATTCACTCTCCTGCCTTCCTTTTTCACTTATAAACCAAAAACCAAACTCACTGCCATTGAGTCAATTCCGACTCATAACGACCTCTCCTTGGGTTTCCAAGGTGAGGTCTCTACAGAAGTAGATTGCCCAGGCTTTCTTCTGAGGAGTGGCTGGTACATTTGAACCACCAGCCTTCTGGTTAGCAGTCAAATACCTTAGGCTCTACACCACCAGAGTTCCTTGTAGTTACATTGGACTGCCCAGTAATCCAAGATTATCTATCTTCTAGCTCAAGACCCTGACGTTAATCACATCTGCAAAGTCCTTTTTGTCCTGCTAAGTAACATGTTCACAGATTCTGGGGATTAAGATGTGGACATCTTTGAGGAAGGCAAAGATTATGCCTACCACAATAGTGTTCAAGTTTTCTCTCTAGTTGTTCTATCAGTTATTGAGAGTGAGGTATTGAAATCTTTGACTATTACTGCAGAATTGTCTTTTTCTTTTTGAATTCTTACAGTTTTTGCTTCATGTATTTTGAGGCTGTTTTGCATTTATAATTGTTATGTCTTCCTGATGAATTATTATTATTCTAATTATGAAATGTACCTCTTTGTCTCTAGTCATATCTCTTGTCTAAAAGTCTATTTTGTCTGATATTTATAGCCATTCCAGATCTCTCATGGTTACCATGCAAGGTATTTCTTTTCCAGTCTTTGACTCTCAACATATTTGAAAGTACCTTTGAATCTAAGGTGTGTCTCTTACAAACAGCACATAGTTGGATCTTGCTATTTTTAAAATCTAATTTGACAATCACTGCTTTTTGATTGCACTGTTTAGACTAGTCATATTTAACGTAGTTACTGATATGGTTGGATTTTCATTTGCCATTTTGCTATGTTTTCCCTTTTTAATTCTTCTGCTCCCTTGTCATTGCTTTCCTTTCCTTTTTTTTTTTTTTTTGTTCCCCTCAAAGTGTATCTCAGGGCCATAGTATTGGGGTTTCCACCAGACTCCATCTGACCAGTAATTCTGGTCATTATTGTCTTTTTGGATTTTGTTCCATATTTTTCCTCTCACTATATCCGGGATCTCCAGTTTTGATCCATTCCTGAGTGGTTGGCATTGGTAGCTGGGCACCATCTAGTTCTTCTGGTCTTGAGGTCCATCACGTCCTAAGGCTGATTGTTTCCAAATGCTCTTGATTTTTTGCACTCTTCTTCACTTCTGATGATAGGAGACCATTAGCTGCATCTTAGATGGCCACTTGAAAGCTTTTAAGACCCCAGTCACTACTCACCAAAGTAGGTTGTGGGGTTTTATGTATTTTGTTATGCCAATTGAGTCTGGTATCCCCCAATACTATGGTCCTGAGTCAGTAGATCCATTGGATCTCTCTCTCTCTCAATGTCTGACTGTCTGTGAGGGATTGCTCTATGTCTGTCTTCTATTGTTTCTTAAGGATTGGAGGTATTTTGTATCACTGGTGTCTGTGCAAGATTAGCCTCAGCTGAATCTATCTTTGGTGTAGAGTATAATCCTTTTAACTGAATGGGTATATTTTTTTTCCACCCCTTACCTTTTAATTTGTTTTCACCTTGTGTCTATGATGGGTCTCTTGTAGACAGCATATTGATGGGTCTTCTTTTCTTATCCAGTCTGCCACTCTCTTTCTCTTGATTGGTGCATTTAATCCATTCATATTGAGTGTAATTAGTGCTAGGTATGAATTGATTGCTGTCATTCTATTGTGTTTTTTGTCATGTTGTTGGAGTTTCCTTGGTCCATATAATTTTCTGTGCTGAGTTCATTTTGTTGTCAAGTGTTTCCTCTCTTCTCTTCTTTATTATTGGTTTTGTGCTTACTAAACCCCTATGTTTTCCTTCCTTCTGGATTTGCTTATGGGGATTGTTAATTTTCTCTGTGGTCACTGTGGAGTGAATTCTTGTGTCTATATTTTTGGAACAGTCTGTTCCATGAGGACATTTCCCTGTTTTCCTCTCCATTTGGAAGTTTTGTACCTGGAACTTTTTTTCCCCTCTGGTTAGTTGCTGTTGTTGTGTGCAGATTGATTTCCTTGTTTTTTAGTGTACAATGTTTTATGGTCTTATTTTGAGCATCTATTTCTGTTTGGTTTTAGTGTTGATGTTATGTGTCCTAATTTTGTCATTTTCTGTTGTGGGTTCTCTATTGGAAAGACTTCCTTAAGCATTTCTTGTAGGATTTATCTGGTTTTCACAAAATCCCTTAATTTCTGTTTGTCTGAGAATGTCTTGATTTCACTTTTATATTTGATGGAAAATTTGGCTGGATATAGGATCCTTGGTTGGAAGGTCTTTTCCTTCAGTGTTTTATATATGCCGTCCCATTGCCTTCTTGCCTGAGTGGTTTCTGCTGAGTAATCAGAGCTAAGCCTAACTGTTTGATTATTATAAGTGATATTTCTTTTTTCCTGGGCTGCTTGCAAGATTCTTTCTTTGTCTTTGGTTTTGGAGGATTTGATTATGATATGCCTTGGTGTTTTTCTCTTGGGATTTATCCTGTATGGGGTTTTATGAGCTTCTTGGACAAATATATTTTCTTCCTTCATGATATGGGGGAAATTTTCTGTTAGTAAGTCTTCCACAGTTTTCTCAGGCTTTCCCCCCCCCCCCGCCTCTTCTTGTTCTGGAATTCCAATGAGGCATATGTTGTTTCTTTTCATGTCATCCCATATAACCCTTAAGTTCTCTTCATTTCTCTTAAATCTTTGTTCTGATTTTTCTTCATACAGGCTGGTGTCAAGGGATTTATCTTCTAGTTGAGAAATGCATTCTTCAGCCAGTTCTAGTCTATTCTTTTGTGCTTCCACTATGTTGTGTAATTCTGTAATTTTAGTATTCATCTTCTGGATTTCTAACTGCTGTTTTTGTATGAAATGTGATTGTTTATCAATCTTGTTATTTTGTTCTTGAATGGTTTTCCTGAGTTCTTCCAGGGTACTGTCTGTGTTCTCCTTGGTTCTATTTGGGGTTTCCTTAAATTCTTGTAGAGTTCTATAAACATATCTTCTAAATTCCTTCTCAGATAATTCTATCACTTCCTCTTCCTCCATGTTTAATGAGACTTTTGTTTGGGATTTTATTTCTATTGTCTTATTTGTTTGTGTTGTTGTTGTTGTTTGTTTGTTTGATTTGAGGTTGCCTGTTGTTTCCCAGACATTTTGAAGTTGTCTTTAACTGTTAGTTATCTATTGATTTGTTCTGTCTTGATTTTATGATTTAATATTTTTGCAAAGGTAGAGCTGGTGTATTTTATTTTTTTGGTCATTAATTCAGGTATTCTTGGTTGCTCTTCAGTTTTCTTTGTGATGATGTAATCACTGTGTGGACTGTGGATGTAGGTCTCTGTTCATCATGAAGGGGGTTTAGTATTAGAGCCAGCAGGTGTTGTGGCTTAATGTGATGTTTCTATTGGATGAGGCCAGGAAGAGGTGGGAAAAGGAGGAAGAAAAGAGAAAAAAAAGCTCCAACACACCAGTAGCCATTTCAAGGGCTTTGAGTAGGCTTCTAATGATGACATTATACTGTCACTCAGAGGCCTACAGCTCAAATTCGGCAAAGACCCCAATGATTAGAGGGCTGCCACTTTCTGCCAGGTTCAGACAGCCGCAAAAACCCCATACTCCAGGCCCCTCCATGCCAAAAAGCTGTCTTGGAATAGCTGGACCCCTGACCCATGCTATGAGTTTGTGCCAGGACCTGCCCACCTGCAGCATGCTTCTCTCTCTGCTCCCAATTCAATGGCAACCCGAGACAGAGGGGTATCTGCTCCACTTCTCAGAAATGCCACCCTCCCACTTAACAGTGATCCCAAAGTTACCAGTAAAAGCGGGTGCTGTACGTAGATCCCTAGAGTGGCCACAAGTCCTCTAGTGATTCCTCTCCACTGCCCAGGGTGCCCTCCGATGTTATGTCTTGCCTGCTGACCAGCGCTCCACAGGGTAAGTTTGTTTATTTTTATTCTTCCCAGCTGTTCACCCTGGCTCTCCCTCCTTTCTTCTCCTACTCCACTAAGTCAAATTAGTGAGCTATTCAGATTGCCAGAATCCCCACTTCAAACTGCTGCACCTAGTTTTTTAGGCATTAAGATGCTAGAGGGAACTAACATGTGGGATACAGGTAAGAAACCATCTTCCCCTCTCTGTTTTTCTAAAGTTGAACCATTCTTCCATACCTGGTATGAACCCCACTTGGTCATAATATATTATCTTTTTGATATGTTGTTGAAGTGTATTGGCTAGGATTTTGTTGAAGATTTTTGCATCAAGGTTATTATTGCTTCCTAAAATGAATTTGGGAGGATTTCATTCTCTTCTATGTTCCAAAATAGTTTGAGTAGGATTGATGTCAGTTCTCTGAATGTTTGGTAGAATTCTCCATGAAACTGTCTGGACCAGGGCTATTTTTTGTTGGTAATTTTTTAATGACCTGTTCAATTTCTTCTTTTGTTATGGGTTTGTTTAAGTTTTCCATCTCAGCATCTTAGTTTAGTTATGCAATATGTTTCTAGAAATCTGTCCAATTCTTCTAGACTTTCTAATTTTTTGGAGTATAGTACTTTATACTATCCTGATATTAGCCTTTTGATTTCTGTTGGTTCTGTTGTGGTGTCACCCAATTCATTTCTTATTCATGTTATTTGCGTTCTCTTCCTCTTTTCATTTGTTAAATTTGCCAGTGATTTGTCAATTTTATTAGTCTTTTCAAAGAACCAACTTCTAGTCTTGTTGATTTTTTCTATTGTCTATTTTCTGTTTCATTTATTTCTGCTCGAATCTTTATTGTTTCTTTTCTTCTGGTGACTGTAGGCTTTTTTTTTTTTTTTTTTTTTGCTGCTCTTTTTCTAATTGTTGGAGATGTTGGGTGAAGATGTTGATTTTAGGTCTTCTTTTTGTTGTGTGCATTTATTGCTATAATTTGCCCTCTGGTCACTGCTTTTGCTGTGCCCCAAAGATTCTGGTATGTTGTGTTTTCATTCTCATTTGGTTCAAGGAGTTTTTAAATTTAATTTTGTATTTCTTTTAAGACCTGGTCATTTTCAAGGAGGGTGTTATTCAGTTTCCATGTGTTTGCTCTTTTTCCATTCATTTCCTATTGTTGATTTCTAATTTTACAGCATTGCAATCTGAGAAGATGCTTTGCAGTATTTCAGTGTTTTTAAATTTATTGAGCCTTGATTTGTGACCTAACATATGGTCTATCCTGGAGAATGTTCCCTGTGCACTGGAAAAGAATGTATATTGTGCTGTTTTGGGGTGAAGTGCTCTGTAGATGCCTATAAGGTCAAATTGGTAGATTATACTATTTAGTTCTTCTGAATCTTTGTTTAGTTTCTTTCCACTTGTTCTATTTGAAAGTGGTGTATTAAAACTTCCTATTATGACTGTCTTTGTCTCTTATGGTGTATTTTTGTCTTAAAATCAATTTGATCAGAAATTACTATTGCCACTCCTGCTCTTTTATGGTTGCCATTTGCTTGATATATTTTTTCCAACCTTTGATTTTTAGTCTATTTTCCTTTTTGTCTCTAAAGTGTGTGTCTTGTTTTTTCGTAGTGTTGCTGATTTCTTTGTTCCATATCATTTTATGTGCTGAGCTCATTTTGTTTATGAATCGTGTTATCATTTCCTTCACTGATATGTTGTTGTTGTTATGTGCTGTCGAGTCGGCCCCGACTCATAGCGACCCCTCCTTGAGTTTCCGAGGCAGTATCACTACGGAAGTAGGATTGCCC
>NW_006922326.1:967522-968071 GCF_000298275.1 Orycteropus afer afer
GACGAGGAGAGACCCATCGTTGTATCTAGATGGCAGCTTGCTAGCTTTTAAGATCCCAGTCGCTACTCACCAAAGTTGGAGGTGGAACAAGGTTTTGTATAGTATGTTATGCCAATTGAGCTTGATGTCCCCTGTGACTATGGTCCCAAGCCCACAGGTTCAACTGCTCGGTCCCTCTGGGTAGGTGGCTGTGACCAAACAATGACCACAACCTTGCCCCTTGTCAGCTCTCCTATACACCTGGGAATTCTGATCATTCATATAAACTTATAGGACCATTGTCTGCCCACCTTATATATGATCTTGGATACACTCCCCATTTCATAGACATACCTAATCGTTTAGCTTGTCCACGTATCTATCCATCCATATACCCATGTTTGCCTTCACTGACAACTCAGTACTATATATGGAAAAGGGTTCATATTTGTTGTCTGTACTTCCCATGTACCTCTCTATGTCTTTCTCATCCTCAATGGTGCCATATCGGTCACTCACATTTGGTACATTGCCCTTCTCTTCACCCAAATCAATATTTATCTCTATCTA
>NW_006922327.1:0-716 GCF_000298275.1 Orycteropus afer afer
TGTCTCAAATTTCCACCAATTTCAGGCACACTCAAAGACCCCACCTCCGCAGCCCCACAGCACCAAAGAACAGCTCCAAGGTAAATTTCCCAGAACGCACTCAGCTGCATTTTCTATGCTCTCCCTGAACTGTCTGCCCGCGGTGCTGACACAATCCTGCCAGAGTGCTAATGGTCGTCTCTGGAGTTTCTCTGTGATACTGCCCACCTGTGGCGCCAAAGATGCATGCGATTTCAGCTGTGTTGGAGTTGGGGGAATACCTGCTGGTGACTTACAGTTCTGATATCCATGGCAAAGAAAAGCACGATATCTCCCAGTCTGACTCAAGCCCACTCTTAGACCCTCTGGGAGGGAAGGAAGCTAGCCTTTATGGAGCAACAGTGAGTTATCTGCCTGAATCTGAGGTGGTGCCCATGCCCGCCGGCACCCACATGACCCAAATTACCAATAAAATCAGCTGCTGGAGTCAAATCTCTGCTGCTGCCCACTGGAATATTGGAGTGGTCACTGGTATGTTGCTATAAGGTGACTTCCTTCTTGGCTCGGGGATCTCAGGTGGCCACCCTCACCTGGCAGACAGTGACTGCCTCAGGGAAGTTTCCATTGCTCTCTCTCAGGTGCCCATCCATCCTCTGCCAGTAGGTCTTTCCTAAATAATCTCCCTGTGCCTTTCCTCTAATTCTGCTCTTCTGTGTTTGGTGCACTCTGATTCAGTG
>NW_006922327.1:1641-6358 GCF_000298275.1 Orycteropus afer afer
TTGAGTGATACCTTTAATCCAATTACATGCCATGTAATTGTTAACAAGTTTGAATTTATAATTCATTTTGTTGTGTCTTTTTTTTGTGGTGCTGCTGATTTCTTTGTTTCATATAATTTTCTGTGCTGAGCTCATTTTTTATTCCCCACGAGTAGTGTAACCATCTCTTTTGTTGCTATTGTTTACTATTTGCTAAATATTTGTACTTTTCCTCTTCTATTTTGTTTTATTTTTTTCATTTGAGATTACTGCTTTGGTTACCTAGTGCTGCTCTAACAGAAAATATACCACAGTTGGAATGGCTCTAACAAACAGGAGCTTATTCTCTTACAGTTTGGAGGCTTTAGCTCCAAGTTCAAAGGTCCAGGGCCTAGGGGCTAGGTGAAAGCATGTCAATTTTGGGCTTTAGCTATGCCTACTGCTCCCAACACACTGAACCTGGAGACTTTTCTTCACTCAGACAACTGCTAGCTGCTGAGGCTGACAAACCCAAGGTTAACAAGTAAAAAGACACAGCCCCAATGTTAACAAGCAATACAGCAGGCCATTAATTCAAGTCCATTTAAAGCCCCAAGATTGGCAGAGCTTGGCAGGCTGCTGAATAGTGACTCAGCCATATGCAAGGTTCAAACATGTCATAAGCTAGAGACAATTCCCAAAGCAGACCACATCCCTAAAGCAATTACTCAAAACTGAGCTGCTTGTGGTAGATCAGACCATAGGGATGATTGCCTGTCTCATCATGGGGAATAACTACCACCAGTTGCCCAGTCACTCATCCAGGCCCAGCCAAGTTGGCACACAACCTTAACTACCACAGTTACCTTGTGATTTATTGTTTCCTTCCCAAGTTAAAACTGTGTGTTCTATCTCATAACTGTCTTGACTTCCTCACCATTTAGAAATTCTGCAACTACACTATTTGTTCCCTCTTTGGAGTTTGTAGTAATCCTCATTTGCTAAATGATATCTCTGATTCCTCTTTATTGTCTTGCAAGCTTATTTTACTTTGGATACTTCTACAACTGAGTTTGTTTCTGGGATTATGCCATCATATGTTTTAATCATCAGTTGTTGTTTGCTGTTGTTGGTTCTATGCCCAATGGATTCCCTTTATCATCTTTTGTAAAGTTGGTCTGGTTTTAAAATTTTCCCTTAATTTCTGCTTTTTAGGAAATGTCCTAATTTTGCCATGATATTTGAGGGACAATTTTTGGTGGGCATATAATTCATGGTTGGGATTTTGATTTTCTTTCAGAGTTTTTATGTTTATATATTTATTTATATATCATTCCATTTTCTTCTCACCTGTATGGTTTCTGCCAAAAAATCAGAGCTTAGTCTTACTGATTGCTCTTTGTAGGTAACTTTTCATTTTTCTCATGCTGCTTTCAGGATTTTTTCAATGTTGTTGGTTTTGATGAGTTTGATGATGATATGGCTTGGTGATTTTTGGGATCAATTGTGTTCAGATTTTGAACAGATATATTCTTGTTTTTCATCTGTTCTGGAAATTCTCTTCCAACAAAACTTTGATAACTTTCTTAGTGGTTTTATCTGTCTGTTCCTGTTCTGGAATTCTGATTCCATGTAGGTATTCCTTTCAATGAATCTTAGGCTTTCTTCATTTTGTTTTGATCTTTTGTCTGATTGATCCTTTAACAAAATAGTATTGAGGTATTTTCTTCAATCTCATTAATTTTGCCTTCCATTGATTTCAATTCTACTCTTTTGCCTACAGAATGTTTTATCTACATCTGAAATCTTAGTTTTAATCTTCTGGATATCTATTTGATGTTTTTGCACAATTTCTAACTTTTTATTTTGTCAATTTGTTCTTGTGCTCTTTTCTTTAACTGCTATAGAGTTTTGTCTGTCTTTTCCTTAATTTTTTCAGTATTTTCCTTGCTATGTCTCTCAGTCCACTGAAGGTACCCAAATATATATTTTTTATTTTAAATCTCTTGACAGGGAGTTTCAATGCTCCTTCTTTCTCAGGGATCATTTTCTGTCTTTGCATCCTAGTCTTTTTTTCCTACTATTTCATCTTGCTTTTCTTATGTGGACTGTGATGTTCTGCTGTCTCTAAGACCTTGTGGTACTGTTGTATTTATGTTTAATTTGTGTTTATATGGTGGTGTGATTCACACTTTTTTTTTTCCTTCATTTTGTTTTGATATATCTGTGTGAACAGTGTACTGTTCTCCTCTATTTGCTAATTTTTAAGGCTGTCACCAACTACTTCTTGGTAGGTGTGATAGAATATGAGAGTGTGTGCACAGTTCTCTGTTAGCTATTCATAAAGAGCAGCTGATGGTGAGATGAGCTGTTATTTGCTGCTGTGTATCATTGGTCAGTAGTGCAAAGGCAAGTGGTGACCCGTACTCAGTTGATCAGGATGCTAATGGCGCAACATGGTTGGGTTGTGTGCAGCAGTTGCTGTCTCTCACTCAGCTAGGCAAATAAATAAATAATTAAATAAAACACAGAAAAAATAAAAAGAAGAGAACAAAAACCTGAAATTGCATAAACAAATAAGAACAATCAAAAAACATTCGATAAATTAGAGGAAAAATTTTCAAAATATTTGAACAAAGGATAAAAGAAATATAATCAGTAAAAAAGAGGGGAAAAAAAAGCCACTATATCTTGGTGGGAGGAATGAGAGAAAAGACCAAAAGTAAAATGTAGTAAAGAAAAAAACGATGGAAAAATTCAAAAGAAGAAAAATGTATATGAAGAGTCAAAAGAAAGAAAAAAGAAGGGATCTAGGAAAACGGAAGGGCAAACAAAGAAAAATAAGGAAAAAAAAAAAAAACAAAACAGCAAGAACCAGGGACATGAAAGTGAGGTGAGGGGAGATAAAGGAAGTAGGAAGATAAAAAGAATAATATGAAAACAAAAACAGAACTGTGGGGGGCAGGACAGGGCATGACAACCTTGGTCTATCATGGCACAGACCAGAATGGAATTCCTGCTGATCCAGAAGGTGGGTGGGGGTGGGGGATGGCCACACTCCTGTTCACAAAGAGTATGTAGTATGTAAGAGCAACATGGAATACAAACCTTGCAGTCATCAGCTTGCAGTGTGGTCACCCATGCTGTCCCCTGCAACTGGACCCCATTCTTATGTAGCTATCCAGTTAAGAACACCATTTTCACACATTCAAAACAGCTGTGCCCACAATCTGCAAACCTTCAAAATGGCTGTGCATTCAAGACAGCCATCTTCAAAGTCCACAAATCTGTTTGCCTTCTTCCCTGCCATTTTCTTATTTAGTTGTCAGGCACCAATTTGGTCCTTGTCCATGTGGTTATCATGGAGCAGAGCCTATTCTCAGGTTGCTATTGGGAAATATTCATATTGGATGTGCCCCAGGACAGCTGGCAGTCTGCTACTCAGTTTCTCTCCTCATTCACTGTTTCATTCAGGTTCTTCTACCAGTTGATATTTATCCTTCTTTATTCTTCCCTTCAAAGCTTTGGGTTGCAGGGTTATCTTCTGGATCAGTTTAAATTGGTCTCTCACTGCTTTGTTGCATGGGTCTTTGTAGTTTGTCTGCCTATTCTGCCGTCTTTCATATAGTACAAAATATTACAAGTATAAGTAACTCTGGCAGCACAGTGCTTAAGACAACTGACTGCTAACCAGAAAGCTTGGTGGTTTAAACCCACCAACCATTCCCTGGAAGAAAGACTGGGCAATCTACTTCTGTAAAGATTTACTGCCTCAGAAATCCAATGAGGGTCACTATGAGTTCGAAATGACTTGATTGCAGTGGAGTTTTTTTTTTTTTTTTGTTTATTACAACTTTTTATCCAAAATAGTATTTTTAATATTGTTTCTTTTTTGAAAAATAAAATAAAATTTGTATTATAGGAATGAATAATGAGAATGTGACCAATTTTTAAAATGATGTATTCTTGGACATTTTTCATATTTTCTGTCCAAATTTTTGTTGGCTTTCTATTTAGTTTTTCCAGTTACATTATTGCTTAATTTTAAAATTCATATTTTTTTTCATTATTAATAGAATCATTGCTCTTGTTAGGTGCTTTAAGTGGGTTCAGACTCATAATGTCCCTCCATACAAAAGGTCAAAACATTACCTTGTCCCTATGTCATCCTCACAATAATTGTCATGCTTGAGCTCATCCTTACAGCCACCATATCAATTCATCTCATTGAAAATCTCCGCTTGTTTTGCTGTCCTCCATTTACTTATCAAAATATCTTCTCCACAAAACAGCAGGATGGGAGAGTGGGAGAAAGGGATTAAAAGCCAGAGATCAAGGTAAGGAGAGGAACCGAGGCACACCCAAAGCAGCAGTGAGGGAGAGTGGGAGAAAGGGAATTAAAACCAGGAACCCAGATGGAGGAGCAGTCAGCCACAGGGGTCCAGGTGAGGAGAGAAAACTCAGGCATACCCAAAGCAGCAGGGCAGGAGAGCGGGAGAAAGAGGATAAAAAAGCTAGGAACTCAGACAGAGGAGCAGTCAGCCACAGAGATCCAGGTGAAGAGAGGAATTCAGGCACGGCCAAAGCAACAGGGTGGGAGAGCTGGAGAAAGGGGATTAAAAGGCCAACGAGCCTGGACAGAGGAGCAGTCAGCTGCAGGGACCCAGGTAAGAGTGGTACAGGAGGTTTCCAACAGGGAGACAAACTTGTCTGTCGGTTTGTCCTACCATTGTGACGTGTTGATGTGAGATTTGAGGCT
>NW_006922327.1:9798-10865 GCF_000298275.1 Orycteropus afer afer
TGGAACTGGCGCAGGATTGGGCAGTGTTTCGTTCTGCTGTGCATGGGGTCGCTGTGAGTCGGAAACAACTCGACGGCACCTAACAACAACAACAACAATATCCTTCTCCAGGGACTGTTCCATTCTGAGAACATGACCAAAGTCCAAAGGCAAAGTCTGGCTATTTTGGCTTCCAAGGAGCGTTCCACCTGTACCTCTTCCAAGACAGATTTGTTTGTTCTTCTGGAAGTCAATGATATTTTCATTATTCTTTATCAATACCAGAATTCAAAGGTATCAATTCTTCTGTAGTCTTCTTATTCATTGTTTAGCTTTCACTTGTGTATGAGGTTACTGAAAATACCATAGCTTGGGTCAGGCACAGCTCACTAATCAAAGTGATATGTTTGATCCTCAATTTTTTAAAGAAGTATTTTGCAGATTTTCCAAGTGCAATATTTCATTTGATTTCTTGATTTCTGCTTCCATGGACATAAACTGTGGATCTAAGTAAAATTAAATCCTTGAGAACTTTTATCTTTTCTCCATTTATCATGGTATTGCTTATTGATCCAGTTGTGAGGATTTTTGTTTTCTTTATATTGAGGTATAATCCATTCTTATGGTTGTCGTCTTTAATTTTTATTAGTAAGAGCTTAAAGTCTTCTTCATTTTCAGTGAGAAAATGGCATTATCTGCCTTGCACAGATTCATTCATCCTAATGAATATTCCTCCAAACTTGATATCTCATTCTTTTTCACAGAGTCCAGTGTCTCAGGCTGTTTGCTCACCAAACAGATTGAATATGTATGGGTAAATGGTACAACACAGATGCACACCTTTCTTGATTTTAAATGATGCAGTACCCCCTTGTTCTGTTTGAAGAATCGTCTCTTACTCTATGTACAGGTTCTTCACGAGCACAATGAAGTGTTCTGGAATTCTCATTTTTCACAGTATTATCCATAATTTGTTATGATCCACACAGTCAACTGCCTCTGAATGGTCAGTAAAATATGTAAAATCTTTCTGGTATTCTCTGCTGTCAGCAGATTTCATAGCCCATTCAATGATATTGACTCCTTAA
>NW_006922327.1:11045-12064 GCF_000298275.1 Orycteropus afer afer
TTACACTTAAGTCTTTGATCCAGCTTGAGTTTATTAATGTGCACTGGTAGCATAGTGCCTAAGGCACGTGACTGCTAACCAGAAGGCTGGTGGTTCAAACCCACCAGCCACTCCTCGGAAGGAAGATGGAGCAATTTACTTCCATAGTGATACTTCCTTGGAAATCCAAGGAGGGGTCGTTATGAGTCGGGTCCAACTCAACAGCACATAACAACAAAAACAACAACAACAACAACAGATATCCTAAATAGGGCATCTCAGTGACACATTACAGCATCCACTATAAGTGTTGTCAGTGCTTTCTCAGAGATTTAAAAGTTAATCAAATTAATGGGTATGACTTGAATTCATATTGTTTCACTTTGCATTTCTTGGATTATTATTAGGCTTGAGTACATTGTTATGGTCATAATTTTAAATTACAAGATATTTGATGTTTCTCTATACATTTATAATTTACATATTTTCTCCATTCTTCAATTGCGTATATGTGTGTGTGCTGATTTACCAACAATTTTGTATCAGCTCTAGACATAAAAATTTGCCTTATGTGCTAGATATATGTTCTTGCATCATGAGATTTGACCTTTAATTTTTTCATAGATCCTTTGATATAGAACAATTTCAATATTTATTTGTCAAATTCATTAAAATTTCCATTTAGGAATATTGAATTATTTTATTATAGTTCAAGAAATATGTATCCATTTTAAAGCTTGAGGACATAATCTTGAATTCAGTGTTAGGAGATTTAATTTAGTCATTTATCTTCCTACCATCATGGGGATAGACAATTCAATACCTTATGCCAAATTGAAAGAACGTATACATTTTTTTTTTCATTTATATTAATGTGTTCCTTTTTTTTTATCACCATTGTAAAATGCCCATTAAATGTAGCTAATGTCACAAAGGAGAATATTTTGTTTGCTTTCTAATTGGGAACTAATCTAAGTATATCTTGTGAACTCTTTTCAAGTGCTTCCCAACTACTCCTGCCAATCAAGCATTCATAGTAT
>NW_006922327.1:13080-15658 GCF_000298275.1 Orycteropus afer afer
CCACTTGTGAGGATTTTGTTTCATTTATGTTGAGGTGTAATCCATACTTCAGACTGCAGTCTTTAATCTTCATCAGTAAGTGCTTCAAGTCATCTTCACTTTCAGCAAGCAAGGTTGTGTTGTCTGCATATCACTAGTTGTTAATGAGTATTCCTCTAATCCTGATGTCCTGTTCTTCTTCATATAGTCCAGATTTTCAGATTATTTATTCAGCATACAGATTTAATAAGTATGGTGAAATAAAGACAAATCCCGTCCTGATTGTAAACCATTCAGTAACCCCTAGTTCTATTCTAATGACAGCCTCTTGGTCTCTGTATAGGTTCCTTATGAGCACAATTAATTGTTCTGGAATTTCCATTCTTCTCAATTTTATCCATAATTTGTTATGATCCACAGAGTTAAATGCTTTTTCATAGTCAATAAAACACAAGTGAACATTTTTTTGGGTAATTTTTGCTTTCAGTTAAGAGCCATCTGACTTCAGCAATGATATCCCTCATTCAGGATATGTTAAACTAAATATGCTGAGCAAAACTCATATCGTAAAACATGTGTATATGTTGTATAAACTACAACAATTTTTTTAAATATATGGTTGAGATGAGAATATAGTAAGAAAATATTCATAAACTAAAATTGAGTTTTCAAAAATTATGTGCTTATTCATTACTTGGTTATCAACAGCAAGTTTGCTAAATTTAGTAAATTAGAAACTTCTGATATAATAACAATTTGTGAGACAGGAATCAAGGACTTGAACCCAAACTGAGCTGAGATTTGAACTCTGATTCACCAACTAACCTTAGAGATAATAAACAGAAAACAAATACTAAGAAATGTGTTCATCTGAGGGCTCTGTTTGGGGAAAAATTCATCTGTAATTCTCAACCATAGGCTCTCATAGGCTTGAGATTCAAATTTAAACTACGTCTTTGGTCCAGGATATACCAAGCCCTGATACTAATTAAAACTGGTCTATGATATTTTTGATCCATCAGCACTTACAAAATAGGCACCATCAACCTATTGTTCTAATGAAATAAATATTACCCTAAGCATTGTGTTATTTTCAATGGAAAAGCACATCTGAACATAACAATAACAATTCAATTTTTTAAGGCAATTATTATTCCATAAACCAGTAAACCAATTGCTCTTGAGTCAATTCTAACCCCAAGTATTGCAGAGTAGTTCAATCCATAAGGTTTTCAAGACCTGTGTCTTTTTGGAAACAGATGGCTAGACCGTTACTTCACAACAGCTCTGGGTGGGTTCAAACTGCCAACTTTTGGGTTAGTAGCCAAGTGCTTAACCATTTGCACAAACTGGTACTCAATATACTATGAAAATATAATTAATGCAGATAATTAGTATTTTCCTCAAGGACTCTTGGTGAATAAATCTACACATAAATATATATGAACACATACATACATGTCTTTGATGTCTTAAGCATCAATATTTATGGATGTAGGTAAAATTTTACATATCTTTTATTTTGATAGTCTAAGCACAAATGCTAATCTTTTCTATGATTCATTATAGGCTAAAGATAAATTATATATTGAAAACATATAGCTAATACCTTACAAAGTGCATAAAGCATTAGTATCTTATAGATTAGGTAAATGTGTAGATAACTAAAATTATTATTGCATATATGCCAAAAAGAAAAAAAAAAAAATACTCCCTGGCAAAAATACTAGATTTGAGGATGCACAAATAAAATCTTATCTTTTTCCTTTAAAAAGTTATAGTAGACTACTCTTGGACAGTAATTTATTTGCACATTTGAATTTGGCAATTCTAAAAATCTGGAGCCATTAAAATACTGATTACAGTTGAGCAAAAACGTCAAATTTTGATTATGATATAAAAGGAGAGATTAGTTAAGTTTCTCTCCAAATTCTCTTCAAAATGATCCTGGGTCTTTTCCTCCAATTTTTGTTGTTGATTTGCAGGGCCTTCAATTAATATGCCTGTAACACGTCCTGTGTCATGCACAGGTGCAATGTGCAATCACTGCTTTTCAAAATAGCAATGATTATTTCTACAGATTTATTATTCCTGCATAATTTTGGGATCAAATGCAAAAGGAAAATGCCTCACCACATTATTTAGAACAAAAAGAATATAAATACTTTTTTTCTTAAAAAATATATCACTGATCTTGGAGTAAAGAGAATTATCTAGACATATATTCTCAGAAAAAAATACATGATTTTGAGAACATTCTCCTACTTTCATTGGTTTAATTTCATTTGTAAGCTATAGAGTGAATTGATTAACACTAACATCAATTCCACTGCAGTATCCAATCTTCATGGTTCTTTTTTTGCATATCATTTTATGAAAAGTATTTCTGCCTTATAAATGGAATAATATCAGGGCATGTTAACATATTCACTAAGCAGAAAGATAACATTTTACATAAGTTAGGAGAGTCATGCTTTAAATTTTTATAAGGAAACTCACATATTGAATATAACATGTATATAAATGGTATGTTATATCAATGAATATCTTTTTCAAGAAAAATTATATAACATATACTTTAGAATAGCAAAACACATTG
>NW_006922327.1:26758-33249 GCF_000298275.1 Orycteropus afer afer
TACATACCCTCCTTGGAGAGAACAAGCAAGAGAGAAAGAAGGGCTGCTCATGCACAGGGAGACAGCTCAGGGGGTAGGAGTGCATGGAGGGATGGTCACAGGGAAGCAGTACCTATCAGGAGGAAGTGGAAGAGGAGATGTTGCATTGTGCTAAATTGTGGTCAATGTCATGAGAGAAAGTGTATGTGATCTGCTGTATGGAAAGTATATTTGCTCTATAAATTTTCACCCAAATCACAATACAAATATAATAATAAAAAAATAATTATATACAAAGGAGAATTGCATGGAGTTTTACTTTGCTTTATGTCTCAAAAATTTCTAAACCAACTATATATCATTAAATAAATAATTGGATTGTCAAATTAGATTTAAAACATCAAGAATTTACCAGTCTCAAGCTCTACTAAGTGTTTAACAGAACAAATATTCACAAGTCACAAGTGAAATAAGAATAGACCACCAATGTATTTCCCCCAGTCTATTCTATTCTTGTTCTATTAGAATGTGCCTTGGCATAGATTAAGATGTGATCTCCCTGACTGAAGTAAGAAGTTACATTTTATTACTAAACCTCTCCATTTTTCACTCAGATAATTCCATATCTTATATGAGACATGTTCCAGGGAGAGAACATACCCCTAAATAATAAATCATAAGCATGTATTACCAGGTACAATATCTGCTGAGAACATTTATTCCATAGACAAAGATCCTCCCTTTAGGAAATAACATTGCCTTGTTTATCAGAAGCTCTATCATGTGTATGTTTATAAGATGTTAAAAGAAATTTAAATTAGATTATTAGCTTTTCAGGAAAACTGAAATTTATTATAAAGCCAGTTGTGGAAAATGTAAGTAATTAGATAAGCCATAACTAGTCTATGGAATGCAGACATGCAAATTTAATAAATCAATCCAAGCCATCTCCTGCCTATTAAGTGAGTAACAACCAATAATTTTAAATTGCCCTTTTGGGAAATCACCTTACGGTTTTACTGTATATAAGCTGGAAAAAAATTGAAATGTGAGGAGACCAGCTCTTCACAGGAATGCTCTGAACAAGATTTTTTTTTTTTTTAATCTAATTGATTAATTGATCAATATTTTTTTCTGTCAGCTAAGAAATTGACTAAGTCCCTTTTTTTTTTCCCCAGAAGTGATACCACAGTGAAATGGAAATTATATATGACTTTTGAATTTCTTTCCTATTGTGTAAATTCAGTATTGCATTAGTTGACACAGTGGAGAGTGATCACTCTGCTAATTTCAATTACTCTTGCATTCAAGAATTAATGAAGTCCGATTCAATACACACCACACCCATTGGCTAATGAATTTCTGTTGGCACATCTGATTTTATGGTATGATTGGTAAGAAAATATTCTGTCCAGTAAATGCAGATATAATAAATTGTCACCTGGCTTAGTTTCTACTAATCAATAAATTAGCCTTTCTATTAGTGTCACTTCTTAACTAGTACAAACTAATTAGTGTCATGGGAGCACTGGTGGTGTAATGCCTAAAGCATTTGACTGATAAACAGAAGGCTAGCAGTTGAAATCCACCAGCCATTCCTCAGAAAGAAGACTGGGAAATCTACTTTCATAGAGATACTGCTTAGGAAATCCAAGAAGGGGTGGCTATGTGTTGAAATCGACTTGATGGCAGTGAGGTTTTTTGTTTGTTTATTAATATCATACTGGACTGGAAGACTGAAGAACTGATGCTTTTGAGTTGTGGTATTGGTGAAGAAGACTAAAAGTACCACGGACTGCCAGAAGAACTAACAAATCTGTTCAGGAAGAACTTCAGCTGGAATGCTCTTTGGAAGCGAGAATGGACAGACTTTTTCTCACCTATTTTGGTCATGTTGTCAGAAGAACCATTCCCTGGAGAAGGATATCATGCTTGGTAAGGTGGAGGGCCAGTGAAAAAGGGGAAGGCCCTCAAGGAGACAGATTGACACAGTGACTACAAGAATGGGCTCAGGCAGAGCAAGGATTGAGGGAAGGGGCATGATGAGGTCTCCACCTGACCACACTCTTTGATGTCGAATGTTTGACCATGTGGTGTGTCATGTGGACTTTAGAGTAGTGGTACAAAATAGCCTCAGGAAAGAGCACCAGGACCCAGAAGCACAAAATCTAAAGACACTAAAACTATAGTGTGAGATATTCCAAGGAAGTCAGACTTGAGAACAAAAAGGACCTACCTTGTGTTAATGCCTTTCTTTGTCTTTTTTTGTGAATCAAAGGAACCTGTCATTTGGAAGTGGAATGTGTACACAAGAGGGTAAGCTTTAGCTCAACATGTAAAAGTTTTATATTTACCCACCAGTGGAAGGCAGGCTTTCAGAGTATTCTGAAACCCTGTTTCTTGCTTATGCATTAAGTTTGATTAAACTCTTTCTTCTCTTATCTCTTCTCTTCTCTCAGGTGTGAGTGGACTGACTGCATTGCTCCAGGCACAAGGCCACATTTTGGGTAACAGTATACAAATGGCTGGCCAAGGGACCTCAGGAATGGTGTTAGTGGCAAGCATGTGTTGCAGAAATGTTGGTCTGCCTGACTAAGCTTAGGAGTTCTAGTGGCTTTGTGCCTAAGGCATTTGAGTGTTAACCAGAAGGCTGTCAGTTCAAACCCACCAGCTATTCCTCAGAAGGAATTATTGTGCAATCTACTTTCATAGAGTTACCCCATTGGAAACCTGAGCAAGGGTCGCTATGAGTCAGAATCAAGTTGATGGCACTGAATTTGTTTTTTGGTTTTTCAACCAAGCCAACATTGGCTGGGGAGACTGGGAAAAAAAATTAAATAAGTCCCCCTTCTTATAAGGCACAAAGTGAGGGCATATGGAAGAGACTTCACACCTATTAGTACAGTTATTGAGTGAGGGTGAGGCATTCACCTGGTGTAAGTAGTCTGCTTCTTATTGTAAGCCATAAAAGCTAGTTTTTATGGGCTAATATATGTTCAGGCTCTTATTACAAGGATGTGATGCTCAAGGAACGATCAAATTTAGTAAATGGTACCCTTTTTCTAATAGCCTCCCAGCTATTTAGAAATTAGGGACAACCTACATTGTCTTGCTGATTGTATTCCAAATTTTACAATGTGTAAGAAAATACAAATGATTTATGTTATTTTAACTCAACACTCCTCTTCTTTCATGCATTTTGATTCCTTCCTTCATGTATTTCTGCACATATTTTGAATTTATCTATACACATTTAAAATTTACAAACAAAAACATACTTATCATTGTTTATTCTGTCACTATTTAAATGTACTTGTCCATTTATCCTTTCCATTTTTTTTCATTACTTTGTTTATTTCTGTGCTTTCACTTTGGATAGTTTTTCTTCTGTTTATTGATCTTCCTTTCAATATTTTTTGCATTTGTTTGTTTGTTCTTATATCTATTTTTACCTACAAATATCTTTATTAGTCAGATACAATTTTGTTGAGTATTAGTCTTGGCAATTGTTTTTCTCAGCAATCCTTAAATATGCTATTCGCTTGCTTTTGACTTTTGTTCAACAAAGTATTATTATTTTTGTGGTAGCTCAACTGTTCTTAACCTTTCTGACCTCACAAACTATTTACACTTTAGAAGAGTTATTGAAAACCTCAAAGAACTTGAGTTTATGGTGACTATATTTATCAATATTTACCAGATCAAATATTAAAACTGAAAAATGTTTATTTAAAAAGGTAACAAAAAAAAACTATTTTGTCTTAACCTAAATGACATTTTTTATAAAAATAAATATATTTCCAAACTAAAGAATACTTCAATAGAAAGAATAACATGGTTCTACAATGTTGCAAATATGTTCAAAATCTGGCTCAGTAAAGACAGCTGGATTTCCAGACCTGTTTTACATTCAGTCTGTTTCATTATATAGTATGTCAAACTGTCTTTGGCAAACTTTACGCTGATATAAAAATGAGACTTTATATGCTTCTTAATAGTTTGGCTCTAATGTCCTTGAAATTGTTTTTATTTGTATTTATCATTGTCATAGAGCAAAATCACAGTCTGCTTGAAGTAAAAGCAAAAGAAATTTATTAAAGGATAAAATGATTCATGAATTAGGTTAGTACCAAGAAATCAGGGTGTTATAAATTGTTTTACCAGTCAGAGAAGACATAGAGTTTAAATATTAAAACATCAGGAATTACATGGAAAGAAAGATCTACTATATCTCATCCATGACCAGAAGGGATGCATATTTGTACTCATTTCAAAGAAAGGTAATCCAACAGAATGTGGGAATTATAGAACAATATAATTAATAACACATGCAAGTAAAATTTTGCTGAAGATAATCCAAAAATGTTTGCAGCAGTATATTGATAGGGAACTTCCAGAAATGCAAGCTAGACTCAGAAGAGGATGTTGAGTGAGGGATATCATTGTTGATGTCAGGTGGATCTTGCCTGAATGCAAAGGATACCAGAAAGATGTTTACTTTTGTTTTATTGTCTATGCAAAATCATTTGAATGTGTGGGTCATAGCACTTTATGGATTACATTGAGAAGAATGGGAATTCCAGAACACTTAATTATGCTCATGAGGAATATATACATAGACCAGTAGGCTATAGTTCAAGTAGAACAAAGATATACTGCATGTTTTGAAATCAGGAAGGATGTGTATATCTTCTGACCATATTTATTCAATATGTACGCTGAGCCAATAATCAGAGAAGGTGGACTATATGAAGAAGAATCCAACATCAGGATCAGAGGACGACTCATTAACAACCTGTGATATGCAGACAATACCATCGTGTTTGCTGAAAGTGAAGATGACTTGAAGCACTTACTGATAAAGATTAAAGACTGTACTCTGGAGTATGGATTACAGGTCCATTAAAAAAAAAAAAAAATCTCACAACCGGACCAATAAGCAACATCATAATAAATGGAGAAAAGATAGAAGTTGTTAAAGATTTAATAGTGCTTTGGATCCACAATAAAATCAACAGAAGCAGCATTCAAGAAATCAGACAATTTGCAATGGGCAAATATGCTGCAAAAAAAAAATATATATTTAAAGTGCTGAAGAACAAAGATGTCTTAGTAAATATTTGTTGTTGTTGTTGTTGTTGTTTGCCGTTGAGTTGGTCCCGACTCATAGCGACCCCTCCTTGGGTTTCCGAGGCAGCATCACTACGGAAGTAGGATTGCCCAACCTTCCTTCCGAGGAGTGGCTGGTGGGTTTGAACCGCCAGCCTTCTGGTGACAGGCAAGTGCCTTAGGCACTATGCTACCAGAGCTCCTAGTAAATAGTAAATAGTAAATATTAAGGTGCCCCTAACCTAAGCCATGGTATTTTCAGTAGCCTCATATGCATGTGAAAGCTGGACAATGAATAAGGAAGACTGAAGAAGAGATGATACTTTTGAGTTCTGGTCTAGGAGAATACTGAAAATACCATGGACTTCCAGAAGAACAAAGAAACCTGTCCTGGAAGAAGTGCAGCTGGAATGCTCCTTGGAAGCAACAATGGCCAAACTTCATCTCACTTATTGTGGTCATGTTGTCAGAAGGAGACCATTCTCTGGAGAAAGATATCATGCTTTTTAAAGTGGAGGGTCATCGAAAAAGAGGAAAGATCTCAAAGAGACAGATTGACTCAGTGGCTGCAACAATGGCACATGACTAGGTAGTGTTTTACATAGGGTCACTATAACGCAAACCCCACTCCTGCACTGAACCTCCTCGATCCAAGAGACAGAGCATTGTGATGCCAGAGACAGTGAGAAGCTGTGGTAGAGAAATAGAGGTAGTAGAGGCAGAAAAACCAGGAGACTGGCATGAGACACCATGGTGAGGTTCTCAACCCACAGAGAGAGAAAGCTGAGTGCCTTCATACAGGAGGCTTCCTGGAGTGGGGTGCCTCTTATCATTAATTCATGGAATCAGGATCACTGAACCATGGAGCTAGATCTGACTGCTTTGGGGCTGAGGTGTTTTGGCAGAGTGGGGAGCCCCTAGGAAGTTGTTGGGATAGCTAAAAGAACTTTGTAATACCTTCCCAAGCAAGGAAGTGGTCAGGCCAAAGGGTTGAGTACCAGAGAGAGATCTGCCTTTAGGTACTGCTCACTGGAGGCTGTCCTAATTGAAGAATTGTATCCTGAACTTACATTACCCTGAACTGCAACCTATTACTAATAAACCCCCATAATCATAAGTGCTGTGCTTGAGCTCTGTGTAGCTATTACAATGAATTATGAAACCCACCAGAGGAGCAGAGAGTGCTGTGGGAGGGACCGCTGGTGTCAGAATTTATAAAAAGTTTGGAGGGTGGAGGCAAGCCTGATGTCACTCTCATACAAATCAGCTTTGGGTTGTTCATGTTGATACCGATCCTTTTCCACTCCTTGTGAAGTTAGAGGAGGTCAGAAACCATCTCCACTTTATTGTTACAGTTAGTTATAATTTCTCTATATATTGTTGTTGTTGTTGTTAAGTGCCGT